>NC_092740.1:5700013-5760013 GCF_047496795.1 Chiloscyllium punctatum
TTTCGTATCCCAAATCTGTCCAAGTCTCAGACTGGACTGTCTAAACCCTTCCAAATCCGGATCCGGGGAATAAGTGCCTCGATCAGCCAGTTCAGAGGGTAGTTCAGTGTCCCTGCTCTGGGGTTGGGTCAGACCAGGAAGGACAGGAGCAGAATCCTTTCCTAAAGGATCCCACAGGACCATTCCAACGATCGACAGTGCTTGGTCACTGGGGCTAGTTCTTCGTTGATTGCAGCTCTTCATCCCACTGCGGTGAGATTTGAACTCCTGCACCTCCTTCTCCCCCTCCCCAGGAGATGGGTCTGGGTTTGTCTGGATGACTGACCTCCCCCCTCCCACCCCAGTGACATTAGCAGTACCTGCCTGACCACCACTTACCACCAGCGGGATGGAGCAGACCAGCACCACAGCGGAGGTCGCGATCAGCAGGATGACCATCTGGATCTCAGCCCCGGCCATGCGACGGAAACTCCTGCGACGCCGCAATTCCCGGAGCCGGGGGTCGTGGCCCAGCGAGGTCCGCCGCACGAACTGGCGGTGCATTCGGATCAGGGCGACGCACACCAGCACGTTACAGATGACGGTCACCAGGATGAGGAAGGAGCTGAAGCCAGCGTACATGTAGGAGTAGACAGCGTGTCGAGCCTCCTTCGTCTGCCAGTCGATAAAGCACCAGGTGTCGGGGAACTGCTGGACGGTCTTGCCCAGGCCGAAGTTGGGCAGGGCGCAGAACAGGGTGTTGCTCAGGTAGATGGTGAACAAGGTCACACCTGCCAGCTTCTTGTCCACAAAGTGGTTGTAGAAGTAGGCGTGGTTAATGGCCAGATACCTCTCGATGGACATGGCACAGATGATGCTGAGACCCGACGTCCCGAAGAACAGGAGGACAAAAGAGTCGTACTCACAGAGCGCGGTGTCCCCAGGCCAGTCCCCGGTGATGTAGGTGATGATTGTGATGGGACTGACCAGGCAGGTCCCCAGGAGATCCGTCACTGCCAACCCACACACCAGGGCATAGAACGTTGTCTCCTTCTGCTCCTTCCGAGACTTACAGAGGACCACAATGGCAACCAAATTCCCCACCACCCCAAAGACAAACATGACAGTGGGGATGACTGGAAACCTGGAGTTATTGAGAATGTTGCTGCTGCTGTTGCCATGGGCAGTGCCATTGACCAGATTCATGGTCTGCAACTCTCACCTGCACCGTGCCAACCAATCAATAAGACCCACCGAGTCCTCTCCACCACAGTCTCCCTCTACAACATCCAATCCCCTGGCATGGCACCAAACCATCCGCCAAACACCCTGGCGATCTCTAACAGGTCTTTGAAGACGGTCCCAGAATCGGTGGGTAGATATTAACTCTCCAAACTTCCAAGGCAAAGCTTCAGAACGAACATGGAAAGGGAGCCGGGCTGAGTTTGAGGTGGTTCAGGGGGTGAGGAGACAGCTGAGCCGTCACTCTTCACAGCCAGACCGCATTCCTGACAGGGAGATGCACACCTTGGTCGATCAGCTCCTCGCCATGGCTTCTTCCTGTTCCTTCACAGCCAGGGCTGTTTGAACATTGCTGCAGTCCTCTCTCTCTCTCTCTCACACACTCACTGTGTCCTGTCTGCAGGGTGATCTGACAGTATTTCCAAACTCCTGTGCTCCACTCCCAGTTATCGAGGGTGTGCTGGGGAGGTACAGAGTGTTTCTCTGGGTCTCTCTCTCTCTCCCTGTTTCTGACTCACTCTGTGTCTCTCTATCTGTGTCTGTCTCTGTCTGTGTCTGTGTCTGTCTCTCTCCCTGTTTCTGACTCACTCTGTATCTCTCTATGTCTCTGTGTCTCTCTCACTCTCTCTCTCTCTGTCTCTGCCACAGCACGCTGCCTCTCAGTCTGTGGGAATTAGGCAGGTTCAAACCTCCTTACACATTCTGATCAACATTAAACTCTGCCCCCTCCATTTCCATTGGCCAAAGCAGCTGACTGCATCTGTACTGGGTCCTAAAGCCTTCCCCTATTGTATTCAGACTGCAGTCTAATCTGTCTGACCTCAAGGGGGTTAGGGAAGACCCTCAGCTCAGAGGGTAGTTAGAGATGGGGGCAAATAACATTAGCCCAGCCAGTGACATAACCTCTGAGTGTGACTTTCATTTCAAAAGCAGCCCAGCACAATGCTGCAGAGGATGGAGGGTCAATGGGGGTGGGGACAATGGAATGGGGCTGGAATGGGGCTGGAATGGGGTCTGGCTGGTAAAGGGGGGAGTGATCTGTTGGTAAAACCAGGATTTTTAAAAAAACCAGGACCTGGAATGACAGGAATGTAGCTCAGCTGTGACTCCTGTTCGGAATGCTGCCTGTAACAGGGGCAGGAGCTCCCACAGCGAGGACAGGCTACACTCCCTGTAATGGGGAGGGGGGCACAGATACCCTCCCTCACCCCTACCCCGCCTTATCAACCCGATGTGGGGGGTGCTCAAAGTCAGACTGGTGCCCTCCTGTTTGCTGCAAACTCCTGTATTCCCTGTCAGATCAGGAATGACAGGACTTAGTCTGCTCTCCCCCTCCCTCCCTCTCTCTCTCTCTCACCCCCCCCCCTCTCTCTCTCAGTCCCTCCCTCTGTCTCAGTCCCTCCCTCCCTCTCTCTCCCCCCCCTCTCTCTCTCAGTCCCTCCCTATGTCTCAGTCCCTCCCTCCCTCTCTCTCTCTCTCAGTCCCTCCCTCCCTCCCTCCCTATCTCTCCTTCCCTCTCTCTCAGTCTTTCCCTCCCTCTCTGTCTCTGTCTCTCTCTCTCTCTCTCTCTCAGTCCCTCCCTCCCTCTCTCTCAGTCCCACCCTCTGTCTTAGTCCCTCCTCCCTCTCTCTCTCTCTCTGAGTCCCTCCCTCTCCCTCTCTCTCTCTCTCTCTCCCCCCCCTCTCTCTCTCTCAGTCCCTCCCTCCCTCTCAGTCCTCTCTCTCTCTCAGTCCCTCCCTCCCTCTCTTTCCCCCCCTCTCTCTCTCTGTTCCTCCCTCTGTCTCAGTCCCTCCCTTCCTCCTCTCTCTCCTTCCCTCTCTCTCAGTTCTCCCTCCTCCCTCCCTCCCTCCCTCTCTCTCCCTCCCTCCTCCCTCTCTCAGTCCTCCTCCTCCCTCTCTCTCCTTCCCTCTCTCTCTGTCCCTCCTCCCTCTGACTCCCCCTCCCTCTCTCTCCTCCCTCCTCTCTCAGCAGTCCCTCTCAGCTCCCCCCTCTTCCCTCTCTCTCAGTCCCTCCCACTGTCTCAGTCCCTCCCTCCCTCCCTCTCTCTCTGTCCCTCTCTCCCTCCCTCTCTCTCCCTCTCTCTCCCCCCTCCCTCTCTCTCCTTCCCTCCCTCTCAGTCCCTCTCTCTCTCCCCCCCTCTCCCTCTCTCTCAGTCCCTCCCTCTGTCTCAGTCCCTCCCTCCCTCTCTCTCCTTCCCTCTCTCTCTGTCCCTCTCTCCCCCCGTCCCTCCCTCTGTCTCAGTCCCTCCCTCTCTCTCTCTCCCTCTCTCCCTCTCTCTCCTTCCCTCCCTCTGTCTCAGTCCCTCCCTCCTTCCCTCTCTCTCTCTCTCTCTCTCAGTCTGTCCCTCCCTCTCTCTCCTTCCCTCCCTCCCTCTCTCCTTCCCTCTCTCTCAGTCCCTCCCTCCCTCCCTCTCTGTCCCTCCCTCCCTCCCTCCCTCTCTGTCCCTCCCTCCTCTCTGTCCCTCCCTCCCTCTCTGTCCCTCCCTCCCCCTCTCTCTCTCTGTCCCTCCCTCCCTCTCTGTCCCTCCTTCTCTCTCTGTCCCTCCTTCTCTCCCTCTCTCTCTCTCCCTCTCTCTCAGTCCCTCCCTCTCTCTCTCTCTCTCTCTCTCCTCTCTCTCAGTCCCTCCCTCCCTCTCAGTCCTCCCTGCCTCTCTCTCTCTCTCTCTCAGTCCCTCCCTCCCTCCCTCTCTCCTCCTCTCCCTCCTCCCTCCCTCCCTCTCTCCTTCCCTCTGTCCTCCCTCCCTCCTCTCTCTCTCTCCTCCCTCCCTCTCTCTCTCTCTCTGTCTCAGTCCAGTCCCTCCTCCCTCTCTCTCCTTCCCTCTGTCCCTCCCTCTCTCTCAGTCCCTCCCTCCCTCCCTCTCTCTCTCTCAGTCCCTCCCTCCCTCTCTCTCTCTCAGTCCCTCCCTCCCTCCCTCTCTCTCTCTCTCAGTCCCTCCCTCCCTCCCTCCCTCTCTCTCTCTCTCTCTCTCTCAGTCCCTCCCTCCCTCCTCTCTCTCTCTCTCAGTCCCTCCCTCCCTCCCTCTCAGTCCCTCCCTCTGTCTCAGTCCCTCCGTCCCTCTCTCTCCCTCCCTCCCTCCCTCTCTCTCCCTCCTTCCCTCCCTCTCTCTCCTCCTTCCCTCCTCTCTCTCTCTCTCTCTCAGTCCCTCCCTCTGTCTCAGTCCCTCCCTCCCTCTCTGTCCCTCCTTCTCTCCCTCTCTCTCTCTCAGTCCTCCCTCCCTCTCTCTCTCTCTCTCTCTCAGTCCCTCCCTCCCTCTCTCTCCCTCTCTCTCTCTCTCTCTCTCTCTCTCTCTCAGTCCCTCCCTCCCTCTCTCTCTCTCTCAGTCCCTCTCTCCCTTTCCCCGCTGCTTGTTCCAGCTGTAGGGACAATGCTGCTGGGCAGGTTCCAAAATTGATGCCTTGCAGTCCCCACCTTCCCTCCTTCTCCCAGCTACACTTTCTGTGCTTCACTCCCTCACTCCCTCCTTACTACTGTCTTTACCCAGTCTCTCCCTTCTCTCACTCTCTCTCTCTCTCTCTCTCTCTCCCTCTTTTCTTTCTCCTAATATTTCTCTTTCTCTGACTGGAAAGGCAGGGCCTGGTTAGGGATAGTCAACATGGCTTTGTCCATGTCTCACGAACTTGATTGAGCTTGTTGAAAAAGTAACGGAGGATTGATGAGGGCAGAGCAGTAGATGTGATCTATATGGACTTCAGTAAGGCATTCGACAAGGTTCCCCATGGGAGACTGATTAGCAAGGTTAGGTCTCATGGAATACAAGGAGAACTAGCCATTTGGATACAGAACTTGCTCAAAGGTAGAAGACAGAGGGTGGTGGTGGAGAGTTGTTTTTCAGACTGGAGGCCTGTGACCAGTGGAGTGCCACAAGGATCGGTGCTGGGTCCTCTACTTTTTGTCATTTACATAAATGATTTGGATGCGAGCATAAGAGGTACAGTTAGTAAGTTTGCAGATGACACCAAAATTGGAGGTGTAGTGGACAGTGTAGAGGGTTACCTCAGATTACAACAGGATCTGGACCAGATGGGCCAATGGGCTGAGAAGTGGCAGATGGAGTTTAATTCAGATAAATGTGAGGTGCTGCATTTTGGAAAAGCAAGTCTTAGCAGGACTTATACACTTAATGGTAAGGTCCTAGGGAGTGTTGCTGAACAAAGAGACCTTGGAGTGCAGGTTCATAGCTCCTTGAAAGTGGAATCGCAGGTAGATAGGATAGTGAAGAAGGTGTTTGGTATGCTTTCCTTTATTGGTCAGAGTATTGAGTACAGGAGTTAGGAGGTCATGTTGCGGCTATACAGGACATTGGTTAGGCCACTGCTGGAATATTCTGGTCTCCTTCCTATCGGAAAGATGTTGTGAAACTTGAAAGGGTTCAGAAAAGATTTACAAGGATGTTGCCAGGGTTGGAGGATCTGAGCTACAGGGAGAGGCTGAACAGGCTGGGGCTGTTTTCCCTGGAGCGTCGGAGGCTGAGGGGTGACCTTATAGAGGTTTACAAAATTATGAGGGGCATGGATAGGATAAATAGACAAAGTCTTTTCCCTGGGGTGGGGGAGTCCAGAACTAGAGGGCATAGGTTTAGGGTGAGAGGGGAAATATAAAAGAGACCTAAGGGGCAACTTTTTCATGCAGAGGGTGGTACGTGTATGGAATGAGCTGCCAGAGGAAGTGGTGGAGGCTGGTACAATTGCAACATTTAAGAGGCATTTGGATGGGTATATGAATAGGAAGGGTTTGGAGGGATATGGGCCGGGTGCTGGCAGGTGGGACTAGATTGGGTTGGGATATCTGGTTGGCATGGACGGGTTGGACCGAAGGGTCTGTTTCTATACTGTACATCTCTATGAATCTATGAGGTAAAAACAATGACTGCAGATGCTGGAAACCAGATTCTGGATTAGTGGTGCTGGAAGAGCACAGCAGTTCAGGCAAAAGCCCGAAACGTCGATTTCGAAACTACTTGGATGCTGCCTGAACTGCTGTGCTCTTCCAGCACCACTAATCCAGAACCTATGAATCTATGACTCAGCCCTCTCTTCCCTCCTCTCTCTCTCTCTCTCTCTCTCTCTCTTTCCCCCCACCAGGGAGGTGATGATTGATGAGTGTAGCTGTTAGTGTGAAGGGATATCCCACATTTATTAATTGGGTCCATTGTGGGATCATTAGCGCTGATTCCACAACACTTCCCCCATTCCATGAATTCATCCTGACTTGGGAATTGATGACATCGAGGCTCCGATATGAAAGAAACGTGCTGCAGGATTTTGTAATGACAACCTTCCCACACCAGGCACCCTCAGGAAATGATCAGTTGTAACTCTGGAGTCTCTCCAGAATTGTTGTGAGAGATTTGCACAGAAGCGTCATAATGTTTCTGTCGTTTGATTTTCCCTCAACATCAACATGACACAGTAACCTACAGACCAGAAGGTACAGGAGCAGAATAAGGCCATTCAGCCCATCAAATCTGCTCCACGATTTGTTGGACACGCTTGGCCAATATGTTTGTCGACCCCATTGTCCTGCCGTCTCCCTGTGACCCTTGATCCCTTCACTCGTCAAGACCAACTGTTACGAACCAAGTAACAGAATGAAACAGTCCAAGATGTCTCATAGGACCATTCTCCAACAAAGTGTGACCCTGAGCTTCTGTATAAGGTTGTGGGTGAGGTAGACAGGGAAAAGGTTTGGGTGGAGTGCGGGTAATCAGGGATTTGAAGTTAGAGGGGGTACAGAGATCTCAGAGGATTAGAGGAGCTGAAGCAGGAGGAGGGGGACAGAGATAGTGAGGGGTGTAGGGGCTGGAGGACAGGGATAGTGAGGGGTGTAGGGGGCTGGAGGACAGGGATAGTGAGGGGTGTAGGGGCTGGAGGACAGGGATAGTGAGGGGTGTAGGGGGCTGGAGGAGGAGGACAGAGATAGTGAGGGGTGTAGGGGGCTGGAGGACAGGGATAGTGAGGGGTGTAGGGGCTGGAGGACAGGGATAGTGAGGGGTGTAGGGGGCTGGAGGACAGAGATAGTGAGGGGTGTAGGGGCTGGAGGACAGGGATAGTGAGGGGTGTAGGGGCTGGAGGACAGGGATAGTGAGGGGTGTAGGGGGCTGGAGGACAGGGATAGTGAGGGGTGTAGGGGCTGGAGGACAGGGATAGTGAGGGGTGTAGGGGGCTGGAGGACAGGGATAGTGAGGGGTGTAGGGGCTGGAGGACAGGGATAGTGAGGGGTGTAGGGGGCTGGAGGACAGGGATAGTGAGGGGTGTAGGGGCTGGAGGACAGGGATAGTGAGGGGTGTAGGGGGATGGAGGAGGACAGGGATAGTGAGGGGTGTAGGGGCTGGAGGACAGGGATAGTGAGGGGTGTAGGGGGCTGGAGGACAGGGATAGTGAGGGGTGTAGGGGCTGGAGGACAGGGATAGTGAGGGGTGTAGGGGGCTGGAGGAGGAGGACAGGGATAGTGAGGGGTGTAGGGGGCTGGAGGACGGGGATAGTGAGGGGTGTAGGGGGATGGAGGAGGACAGGGATAGTGAGGGGTGTAGGGGGCTGGAGGACGGGGATAGTGAGGGGTGTAGGGGCTGGAGGACAGGGATAGTGAGGGGTGTAGGGGGATGGAGGACAGGGATAGTGAGGGGTGTAGGGGGCTGGATGGGGAGCATAGAATCCCCACAGTGTGGAAACAGGCCATTTGGCCCAAGTCCATGCTGACCCTCCGAAGAGACCCATTCCACCACCCTATTACCCTATATTTACCCATGACTAATGCCCCTAGCCTACACATCCCTGAATACTGTGGGCAATTCACCTGACCTGCACATCTTTGGACTGTGGGAGGAAACCGGAGCACCCAGAGGAAACCCACACAGACACGGGGAGAATGTGCAAGCTCCACACAGTCAGTCGCCCGAGGCTGGAATTGAACCTGGGACCCTGGTGCTGTGAGGCAGCAGTGCTAGCCACTGAGACACTGTGCCACCCCTCCGTCAGGGTGTAGGGCTGGGGGAGGACAGAGGTAGTGAGGGGCCTGGTCATCGTGGGAGCATTTATTGTGTTTAAGCTGTGATGGGATGTGGGTAACACTGTTGCCCCTTGTGCTAGATACATGGGAACACCACCCCCTGCAAGTTCCCCTCCAAGCCCCTCCCCATCCTGACCTGGAAATATATCACCGTTCCTTCAGTGTCCCAGGGTCAGAATCCTGGAATTCCCTCCCTCAGGGCATTGTGGGTCACCCTACAGCACATGGACTGCAGTGGGTCAGGAAGGCAGGTCACCAGGATTGATCCAGTACTGGATGTGGGAGGTATAGGAGGGCAAGTTAGGGGGTGTGCAGCGGTCAAACTGTCAGTATCCGCACAGTCTGTGGGCTGATGGTGTCAAGGGGCTGGGTCTCATTGAGAAACCGGAGTCTTGGGGGTGTCACCAAGGGAACACTGCGGGATGATTCAGCACTAGTCTGATTATGACTAGGTGACTAAGAACATTCTAGAAGGGAGTAAGAGGGGGATGTGGGCGGGAAGGTGGGGAATAGAAACATAGGAGCAGGGGGAGGCCATTCAGCCCTTTGAGCCTTTCCACAGGATCATGGCTGGTCATCCAACTCAATAACCTATTCCTGCTTTCCCCCATAACCTTTGACCCCTTTAGCCCTAAGAATCCCCCCAACTCCTTATTGAAAACATTCAATGTTTTGGCTTCAACCACTTTCAGTGACAGAGAATCCCAGAGTCTCCCCACTCTCTGGGTGAAGACATTTCCCCAGCTCAGTAACATCCTAAAAGGCCCTAAATCCTATATCCTTAGGCTATGACCCCTGGTTCTGAACTTGCCTATCAATGGGTATATCCTTCCGGTGTTTATCCTGTCTAGTCCTGTTAGAATGTTCTAGATTTCTATGAGACTTCTCCTCATTCTTTTAAACTACAGTGAATGTAGTCCTAACCAATCCATGCTGTCTTTGTATGTCAGTCCTAACATCCCAGGAATCAGCCTTGTAAACCTTTGTTCCATTCCTCCATAGCTAGGACATCCTTCTTCAGATAAGGAGACCAAAACTGCACACAGTATTCCAGGTGTGGTCTCTCCAAGGCCTTGTACAGTTGCAGCAAGACATCCCAGCTCCTGGACACCAATCCTCTCACTATGAAGGTCAACATCCCATTTCCCTTCTTCACTGCCTGTGACCCCTGCATGGTTACTTTCAGCGACTGGTGTACAAGGACACCCAGATCTCTATACAAATCCCCATTTCCCAATCTATTGCCATTTCGATAATAATTTGCCTTCTGTTTTTGCTACCAAAGTTGGTAACCTCACATTTATCCACATTATGCTGCATCTACTATGCATTGGCCCACTTACTCAACTTGTCAAAATCACACTGAACCATCTCTACATCATCCATAAAGCTCACCCACCCACCCAAATTTGTATCATCTGCAAATTTGAAGATATTACATTTTTGTTCCTTCATCTAAATCAATAATATTCTTTATGAAAAGCTCGGGCCCTAGCACTGATCCCACTAGTCACTACCTACTGCTTGAAAAATGACCCATTTAGACTCACTCTTTGTTTCCTGTGTACTAATCATCTTTCTGTCCATTTCAATACACCACCCCAGTCCCATGCACTTTAAGTTTACATGCTAATCTTTTATATGGGACCTTTTCAAAAGCCATCTGTGAAAGCCAGGTAATCCATATCCAGTAGCTCCCCTCACCAACTTGGGTGTCTGTCTGTGTGGAGTTTGCACATTCTCCCCGTGTCTGCGTGGGTTTCCTCTGGGTGCTCCGGTTTCCTCCCACAGTCCAAAGATGTGCAGGTCAGGTGAATTGGCCATGCTAAATTACCCGTAGTGTTAGGTGCATTAGTCCGAGGGAAATGGGTCTGGGTGGGTTACTCTTCGGAGGGTCGGTGTGGACTTGTTGGGCCAAAGGGCCTGTTTCCACACTGTAGGGAATCTAATCTAAACTCCAAGAGTTACATCCTCGAAGGATTCCAGTAGATTTATCGAGTGTGATTTCCTTTTTGCAAATCCATGCTCACTCTGTCCAATCCTGTCACAGTTTTCCAAGTGCTATGCTATTAAATCTTGTATAATAGACTCATTATCAAGGTCAGACACACTGGTCTATAATTCCCTGTTTTTCCTCTACCTCCCTTTTTCAATCTTTTCAGTAAAAATAATTAATATTTTTCAGATAAACATTTGCTCCCCTCTAATCGATATGAACTGTTCCAGTGTCCATAGAATCTGAAAAGTGACCGTCAATATACCCAATATACCCAGGCTCTTTCAGCGGGGGCTAGTTGTGAGGGGGGTCAGGAACTCATTGCTGCTTCTGCCTTTTGCTCTGAGCTGTTCTCCCTGCCTCAGGAATTCGGGCTGTGGTTTACGGTCAGTTAGATAAAAAGAAACAATAGTTGGTGCTCATTCTCCTGCTCAACTCTCAACAAAAAAAACCAGTTCCTGTTCCAAGGCAGAAGCAGCAAAGACCCAAAACTAGGAGCCATTGTGCAAACAGCAAGAGGCTGGGGGCCAGAGAGAAGCTGTCGGGAAGTTTCTCAATCTCCGACATGTTGGTTAGAACCAGGAACTGAACCGAGAGGAGGTGCTGGAGATGGATGGGCTCTGGGGGGGGGGGGATTCAGGGCTGGGGTGGGAGTGGGTTGGGAATGGGGTGGGGGTCTAAGAGTGGGAACGGGGTTTGGGATTGGGGGGTGGGCATGAATTGGGGGGGATTAATTCTTCAAAACTCTAGTGGATTCACACAACGGCCTTTGACCTCAGGAACCTGATTTAATTCTGGAGCAATCCAATGGGATCAAAGGATCCACAATCTCCAGCCTTTGCAAGTCAGGATGGTCACAGGAACTATGACCAGGGGCAGGAAAGATGGGAAAATGTTTCTGGGCTCACAGAGAGGACCCCCCAACACATAGACCCCTCCCCCAGAGGGACCCCCCACAGAGAGACCCCCCAACACTCAGACCCCTCCCCCAGAGAGACCCCCCCACAGAGAGTCTACCCCCACAGACAGACCCCCCACAGAGAAACCCCCCACAGAGAGACCCCCACAAAGAAATCCCCCCCACAGAGAGACCCCCCCACAGAGAGTCTACCCCCACAGACAGACACCCCACAGAGAAACCCCCCACAGAGAGACCCCCACAAAGAAATCCCCCCCACAGAGAGACCCTCCCCCACACAGTGCCTCACCTCCCACAGACAGCCCCCTCAACAGAGACTCCCCACAGAGAGACTGCCCCCACAGAGAGACCCCCAAAACACAGATCCTCCCACAGAGAGACCCCCCACAGAGACCCTCCCTCCACAGAGACTCTACCCCACAGAGAGATCCCTCCCACTTAGACTCCCCCCAGAGAGACCCTCCCCACACAGAGAGACCCCTCCCGCAGAGAGACTCCCTTCCACAGAGAGACCCCCCCACAGAGAGACCCCCTCCCAATAGAGAATCTGGGTCTGGGCTTGTGGAGGACCTCCCCCTTTCCCTGGTCGGACTGGGTCTGGAGGACCTCTGCCACCTCCCCACACACCCCTCAAACCAGTAGGGTGGGGTTTAGACCCCTGACGGCTGACCGTCAACAATCAAGGGCTGGACAAGATGGAGCTCAAACTGAGAGGGTATGGGCTGCAAAACCGGGGGCTGGGGTGTCGGGGGGGGAGGGTGGGTGGTGGTGTGTAGGGGTGGTGCAGGGGGATTGGGGGGGGGTTTGGCGGTGAAACCGTGTGGATAGGTGTAGGGCTGAGAGGAATGGTCACTGACCACCAGGCTGGTGAGTGGCTGAGAGGGAGATGGGTCTGGGTAAGGGTCAGTGGGAGTGGATGGACATCGGTGGAGGGGTGTCTGAGGCACAGGGAGGGCGATGGAGGTTACTGAGGCATCAGTAGGGATCGCAGGCACAGATGGAGGTCCTCTTACAGTTTCTGGTGAAACTATGTGAGAGGCCAGAATAACTCCTGACAAAGGTTAATCATTGAGTGAATAGACAACGCCCCTCCCCGGTGAGGATGAGTGACGATGGAGGTGTAAACCAAGAGAAAGCTTATCGAGAGCAGGAGAGATTCCAATGCTTGTTTGAAAACATTGTCCCAGAATGAGGGAACCCTCAAACCTGCAGCAAACACACCAGCCAAGGCCCAGAACTTGTTTTCAGTAAGTTACAGCCGAGGGAAACCACATTCTCGAATATTAACTTGATGCTGCAATTGTTTCATAAATATTTCCCATTCTCTCCAACAGGTGCTTCCTTCCTAGGGTCAGCTCTTCCTCCTTTGGACCAACGGTTTGGTGAACTGTCTGCCTTCCGACTGTTAGTGCATTCCACACAGAGACTGCCACAAACGCTCCACCACACAGACAGGAAGGAGACTAGATACCCAGAATATGCAAGCAACAAATGCTGATAATATGACACCCCCCTCATTCCTGACGAAGGGCTCATGCCCGAAACGTTGACTCTCCTGCCCCTCGGATGCTGCCTGACCTGCTGTGCTTTTCCAGTACCACTCTAATCTAGACTCTGATCTCCAGCATCTGCAGTCCTCAATTTTGCCTAATAGAATTACATGACCAGTTCTTATTCAGCTCCGTACACTCAGACAAGGAGGGTCATCAGTTCGACTGGGATAATAAAACCATTTGGGACAAGCTAACCAAAGACATGCATGGAAATTTCTGGGGGCCTGGTTCTCAACCCGGAACACTATCAACAGCCATGTAGAAATGAATCCTATATTCGAGCCACTGTGGAGCAAGATTAGAAATGACACAGGACCATAACAGACCAGGTCAGATAGTTAATGAGCGGAGTAGTACAACAACACTTCATTGGAAGGCGCACTGATGATGTTATCTAACAGGGGTCAAAATGTCAGCATATGAACCAACCAGCTTAGCGGGCAAAGCAACATTCACAACCTGAGCTTCAAACCTTATCAGAAACGTTAAACGTACTGTTTCCCCCCATGTATACCCTGTCCCCTCTGAACACCTTGCCAAATATTAGGCAAAAGTAAGAACAAAGAACAAAGAAAATTTACAGCCCAGGAAAGGGCCCTTCGGCCCTCCAAGCCTGAGCCGATCCAAATCCACTGTCTAAACCTGTCGGCCAATTCCTGAGCATCTGCATCCCTCTGCTCCCCACCTACTCGTGCATCTGTCCAGACACAGCTTAAGGTCTGCAGATGCTGGAGGTCAGAGTTGAGAGAGTGGTGCTGGAAAAGCACAGCAGGTCAGGCAGCATCCGAGGAGCAGGAGAGTCGACGTTTCAGGGGCCAGAGCCCTTCATCAGGAGTTCCTGATGAAGGCCTTATGCCTGAAACGTCGATTCTCCTGCTCCTCGGATGCTGCCTGACCTGCTGTGCTTTTCCAGCACTACACCTTGCCAAATACTGTCCCCTCTGTACACCTTGTTAAAAACTGTCCCCTCAGAACAGCCTGCTAAATACAGTATCCTCTGAACATCCTGCCAAATACTGTCCCTCTGAACTCTCTGCCAAATGCAGTCCCCTCTGAATACCCCCTCAAATACTGCCCCTTCCAGTCACTGCCAAAAACTGTCCACCCTGAATACCCCATCAGACCTAAGGGACAACTTTTTCACACAGAGGGTGGTACGTGTATGGAATGAGCTGCCAGAGGAAGTGGTGGAGGCTGGTACAATTGCAACATTTAAAAGGCATCTGGATGGGTATATGAATCGGAAGGGTTTGGAGGGATATGGGCCGGGTGCTGGCAGGTGGGACTAGATTGGGTTGGAATATTGGGTTGGCATGGACGAGTTGGACCGAAGGGTCTGCTTCTGTGCTGTACATCTCTCTGGCTTTATAAATACTGACCCCAGCAAACAGCCCGCAAACTACCGTCGCCTTCAAACTCCCTTCCAAATAGTGAGCCCTCTGAATCCCTCATTGAATACTGTCTCCTACAAAAATCCTGTCAAATACTCTCCCCCTGAATACTATCAAATACTATCCCCTCTGGGCACCCCATTAAGAAGCAGACTGCAAAGGTGTGACATCAATGACCTTCCCTCTATCTGAGGGTCAGAGTGCGGATGTTCACTGGTGATAACACAATGTTCTGCCCCATTCACAGATCCTCAGATACTGAACAATCCGTGTCCAAACGCAGCAACATCCAGGTGTGAGCTGACAAATGGCAAATAATATTTGCACCACACAAATGACCATCACCGATACGAGAATACCCAACCACTGTCACTTGACATTCAATGGTATTGCCAGTCACTGGACTCCCCTCTGTCAATATCCTAGGGGTGTTAGCACTGACCAGGAACTCACTGCATAAATACAATGGATAAATACCTGACTTGGAAATATATCGCTGTTCCTTCAGTGTCCCGGGGTCAGAATCCTGGAATTCCCTCCCTCAGGCCATTGTGGGTCACCCTACAGCACATGGACTGCAGCGGGTCAGGAAGGCAGCTCACCCCCACCTTCTCAAGGGGCAACTAGGGATGGGAAATAATTACAGCCAACGATGCCCATGTTCAGTGAGGAGGTGGTCACCCAGTTGTGAGATTGGAATGTGTTGTGGTGCACTGGAACCCCTTGTCCCTCTCTTTCTGCTCTTCAGTCTCACACTCCCTTTGCCCTCTCACAGTGACTGACTTTGCAGATGCTGCCTTTGCTTTCCCTCCCATTACTCCAGGGGAACAGGTCTCTCTATGGAACTGCTTTCTGCCCTCTCCCTTGATTGTATGAGCTGCTCCCTGAGGCAGTGTTCTGACAGTCTGATTCCGGAACATTCACCTGTCATTGCTGTTTTCTGATGGGTTGTTTTGAGAGTGTGAGGACAGGCTGGGACCTGTGTTGTCGCTCCCCACTTTGATTGTTCCCAGTTCCATGAACAGGCTCCGTGCAAACATGTTCTGCTGAGCAGGCAAACCTTTTGAAAAACTCACTGTTCCATGGTGAGGTCAGGTTTGGAGGATCTACATCCCGCACACCCCCACTCCAAACCTCCTGTTGGCTGTTTGCAGTAAGAGAGGATCATAAGCTCCAGTGATATATTGTGGTCTGCACCCCCTCTTCAATGTTTACATTCAAACCCCCCACAATGGAGCACTTTCTGGCTCCACAGAATTTCCCTGACTCCTCCTCGAGGGAGGATCTTGGGGCATAAACCAAGAAACTGCAGGTGCTGGAAATCAGAAACTAATGCTGGAAAATCTCAGAAGGTCTGGCAGCATCTGTGGAGAGACAGCACCACGGTGGCTCAGGGGTTAGCACTGTTACCTCACAGCAGCTGGGTCCCCAGTTCGATTCCAGCCGTGGGCCACTGTCTGTGTGGAGTTTGCACATTCTCCCTGTGTCTGTGTGCGGGTGCTCTGGTTTCCTCCGACTGTCACAGAGATAGGCAGGTCAGGTGGATTGACTGTGCTAAATTACCCCTAGTGTTCAGGGATGTGCACGCTAGATGGGTTAGCCATGGGAAATGCAGTTAAACCTCACACAATGCCAGGATTATAATCCAACCGGTTTGATTGGGAGTACTGAGCTCTAAATTGGTGTGCTTCCAATTACACCTGCAGGAAGATAACCTGGGTGTTGTGTGATTTTTAACTTTGTCCACCCCAGTCCAACACCGGCATCTCCACATCATGGGAAAGGCAGGGGGTAGGAGAGGGTCAGTGTGGACTCAATGGGCCAAAAGGCCTACGTCCACACTGTAGGGATTCTATAATTAAAGTTTCAGGTCTCGAGACCCTTCGTGAGAACTGATTGTATCTGGGAAAGGGTTGGTATATGCTGGATGGCATTGGCGTGGGAGTGGGGGGGGCATGTAAATGATAGGGGGAGGTGGAGCCCAGAGAGAGAGAGAGAGAGAGAGAGAGGGAGGGAGGAGCAGTTGGACAGATAAGGGAGTGGTCAAAGGCCAGTCTGGGAGAATCGATAGCTGCTGATGTGGACTGTTTGTCACTGACAATGGGTTGTGTGTGATAGCCGACCATGTAATGACAAGCCCTGGTGTGTGAGGGTGGGGGTAAGGATACAGGAGAAGTGCTCAGGCCCTAACATTACTGACATTGAGTCTAAAGGCTGCAGGGTTCCCAAGTGGAAAAGAAATGAAGGGGCTGTCTTCCTGTTTCTGTTTGGCACAGCAGCAAGGGTGAGACAGAGATGTTGGAACAGGGTGGGGGGGCTTGGACCAGGCAACTGGGAAGGCAGGGTCTTTTTTGTGGGCACAAGGGAGAAGGGCCGAACAGCAGTGAGCCAGTCCCCCCCTTCGATTCCCCAAGGTAGAGATTTGTGTTTCGGAGAATCACTGGCAGGTGCCTGTTTTAATCTGATCCCTCTCATCTGTAACCGACTCATTGTTCACTCTACTCAGACCCCACTCGGTTTTGAAAATCTCAATCAAATCTCTTCTTCGCCTTCTCTCCAAGGAACAAATTCACCAACTCCACATTCTACCCTCATCACTGAAGTTTCTTATTCCTGAAAGCATTCTTGTAAATCAGCTCCACACTCTCTCCAACATACTCACACCAGTCCAACAATATGGACCCACAATTGTACACTCGCTAGCTGGGGTCGAACAAGTATCTGATATAAGATCATCTCCTCACTCTCATACTCAATAGCCCTATTAATAAAGCTGAGAACACTGTGTGCTTTAACTTCTCTCCCAGGTATGACACGTATCTCTCAGTATGACCTCCTGTACAGTCTGTGTGTGTCTCAGTGCCAGCTCCTGTACGGTCTGTGTGTGTGTCTCAATGTCAGCTCCTGTACGGTCTGTGTGTGTGTCTCAGTGCCAGCTCCTGTACGGTCTGTGTGTGTCTCAGTGTCAGCTCATGTACGGTCTGTGTGTGTCTCTCAGTGTCAGATCCTGTAGGGTCTGTGTGTGTGTCTCAGTGTCAGCTCCTGTACAGTCTGTGTGTGTCTCAGTGTCAGCTCCTGTACGGTCTGTGTGTGTGTCTCAGTGCCAGCTCCTGTACGGTCTGTGTGTGTCTCTCAGTGTCAGATCCTGTAGGGTCTGTGTGTGTGTCTCAGTGTCAGCTCCTGTACGGTCTGTGTGTGTGTCTCAGTGTCTGCTCCTGTATGGTCTGTGTGTCTCTCAGTGTCAGCTCCTGTACGGTCTGTTTGTGTCTCAGTGTCAGCTCCTGTGCGGTCTGTGTGTGTCTCTCAGTGTCAGCTCCTGTACGGTCTGTGTGTGTGTCTCAGTGTCAGCTCCTGTACAGTCTGTGTGTGTGTGTCTCAGTGTCAGCTCCTGTACAGTCTGTGTGTGTCTCAGTGTCAGCTCCTGTACGGTCTGTGTGTGTGTCTCAGTGTCAGCTCCTGTACAGTCTGTGTGTGTGTCTCTCAGTGTCAGCTCCTGTATGGTCTGTGTGTGTGTCTCAGTGTCAGCTCCTGTACAGTCTGTGTGTGTCTCAGTGTCAGGTCCTGTATGGTCTGTGTGTGTCTCAGTGTCAGCTCCTGTATGGTCTGTGTGTGTGTCTGTGTCAGCTCCTGTACGGTCTGTGTGTGTCTCTCAGTGTCAGCTCCTGTACAGTCTGTGTGTGTGTGTCTCAGTGTCAGCTCCTGTGCAGTCTGTGTGTGTCTCAGTGTCAGCTCCTGTACGGTCTGTGTGTGTGTCTCAGTGTCAGCTCCTGTACGGTCTGTGTGTGTGTCTGTGTCAGCTCCTGTACGGTCTGTGTGTGTCTCTCAGTGTCAGCTCCTGTACAGTCTGTGTGTGTCTCAGTGTCAGCTCCTGTACAGTCTGTGTGTCTCTCAGTGTCAGCTCCTGTACAGTCTGTGTGTGTCTCAGTGTCAGCTCCTGTACGGTCTGTGTGTGTGTCTCAGTGTCAGCTCCTGTACGGTCTGTGTGTGTATCAGTGTCAGCTCCTGTACGGTCTGTGTATGTATCTCAGTGTCAGCTCCTGTACGGTCTGTGTGTGTGTCTCTCAGTGTCAGCTCCTGTACGGTCTGTGTGTGTCTCAGTGTCAGCTCCTGTACGGTCTGTGTGTGTGTCTCAGTGTCAGCTCCTGTACGGTCTGTGTGTGTGTCTCTCAGTGTCAGCTCCTGTACGGTCTGTGTGTTTCTCAGTGTCAGCTCCTGTACGGTCTGTGTGTGTGTCTCAGTGTCAGCTCCTGTACAGTCTGTGTGTCTCTCAGTGTCAGCTCCTGTATGGTCTGTGTGTCTCTCTCAGTGTCAGCTCCTGTACAGTCTGTGTGTGTGTGTCTCAGTGTCAGCTCCTGTGCAGTCTGTGTGTGTCTCTCAGTGTCAGCTCCTGTATGGTCTGTGTGTGTGTCTCAGTGTCAGCTCCTGTATGGTCTGTGTATCTCTCAGTGTCAGCTCCTGTACAGTCTGTGTGTGTGTCTCAGTGTCAGCTCCTGTACGGTCTGTGTGTGTCTCTCAGTGTCAGCTCCTGTACAGTCTGTGTGTCTCTCAGTGTCAGCTCCTGTACAGTCTGTGTGTGTCTCAGTGTCAGCTCCTATACGGTCTGTGTGTGTGTCTCAGTGTCAGCTCCTGTACGGTCTGTGTGTGTCTCTCAGTGTCAGCTCCTGTATGGTCTGTGTGTGTGTCTCAGTGTCAGCTCCTGTATGGTCTGTGTGTGTCTCAGTGTCAGCTCCTGTACAGTCTGTGTGTGTGTGTGTGTGTGTGTGTGTGTGTGTGTGTGTGTCTCAGTGTCAGCTCCTGTACGGTCTGTGTGTGTGTGTCTCAGTGTCAGCTCCAGTACGGTCTGTGTGTGTGTGTCTCAGTGTCAGCTCCTGTACGGTCTGTGTGTGTGTGTCTCAGTGTCAGCTCCTGTACGGTCTGTGTGTGTGTGTCTCAGTGTCAGCTCCTGTACGGTCTGTGTGTGTCTCTCAGTGTCAGCTCCTGTACAGTCTGTGTGTGTGTCTCAGTGTCTGCTCCTGTATGGTCTGTGTGTATCTCAGTGTCAGCTCCTGTACAGTCTGTGTGTGTGTGTGTGTGTCTCAGTGTCAGCTCCTGTACGGTCTGTGTGTGTCTCTCAGTGTCAGCTCCTGTACAGTCTGTGTGCGTCTCTCAGTGTCAGCTCCTGTACAGTCTGTGTGTGTCTCTCAGTGTCAGCTCCTGTACAGTCTGTGTGTGTCTCAGTGTCAGCTCCTGTACAGTCTGTGTGTGTCTCAGTGTCAGCTCCTGTATGGACCTGTGTTTTAATTTCTGTTTGGTCACTGTCCTGAAGCTTTAATTCTGTCTTTCAGTCCACAGTTTCTCCCGGACCTGCTGAGTTTTTTGCGAATTGTGTATTTCTGTTTTTCCCTGGGTCCGACATTCTGGTTATATTTGTGGAGATTATGGTCTGCTGGCCTGAGCTGGAGGATTATAATCAGTCCTGGGAGCTGCTGTGGAGGAGATAAAGGTGTGGACAGAGTGTGGAAAGGATTTACTGGTATATTTCCAGGGATGGGGATAGCTCGAAGAACTTGAGTCTGTGAGAGTTTTGCTTGAGATGTTCAAACTCACGAGGGGTTTTGTGATGTTGCTGTGGTTTTAAGATGATATTTTGTCCTGGTTCTTTTTTTAAGATGTCGATCGGGAGATTGTGACTGAACAGTCTATGACAGAATAAACAGCTTGTGTGGCCTTGGGTTTTTAATCGCAATTGGAACAATAGATGCAGCCTGAAGGGGTGTAATCAAGCTACCACAGCTCCAGGGTTTTTGGTTTTGCTTTGTACTGTTGTTGATGGGGTCTGTGCAGAGCTGGCAAGCAGTGAATCTCTCCCAGCCCCTATACTCACTCTCTAAGTTTTTTTCCTCCCGATGGTGTTTTGCTGTTCTTTCCTCCTGAATTAGAGAACTGCATGTGAGACTATCTGTTTCTAAATTTGCCTTTTGCCAAAGGGTGAGTTTATGGAATGTTACTATATTGGAACAGTTGCTATAACATAGTTAAATAATCTATTATTCTGTTAAGTTTTACAATAGAATGAAGTTATTCCAAATTCCTGTTTCTTTTGTTGTATTTTAACCACAGTCTTGAGTGAATTATGTTTTGCTTAATGCTGAGTTTGACCAATTGAATTGTATCTGGAACACTTCCCTTCAAAATTAGAAAGGGTTAGGGTCTAGGCCATCTGCGTAATATATTTTGAGGGGGTCTGGTCTGGTCCATAACAGTCTGGACTGGGTTCAGAGGGAGGGAGTGTTCTTGTTGGTGACAGGATTGAGGAGCAGAGGGCATTGATGTGTAAGAGAAGCAGAAGTGAGAAAAGGAAGGGAAACGTCCTCTCCCCGAGAGTGGTGCGGATGTGGGAGACCGGCTGGTGAAGCCACGCTTAATCTCGTTCTTTTGGCAGAAGCTGCAGAGGAAGGTTGTGCAGGTGACAGAGAAACGTCCACCCTCCTGCTCTTCTGATGCTGCTTAACCTGCCGTCGCGTTGCTCAGCTCCACTCTTCATTGACACTGACCTTGTAACATCTACAGCCCTTGCTATCTCCAGCCGGCTGTCACGGCACTCCATATGGTGGTCTTTGAAGAGCTGGTATAGAAGCGATGGGATGAATGGCCTCCTTGTTGCACTTAGTTGTTGACAGTTGTCAGTGAGAATTCCAGGAGGTGTGAGTACGTTGTGAAGGGGGATGTGAGATCGCAATGAGTTGGTTGTATCCAGTTGGTTCAGAGATGTCATGGCCTGAACATGGGACTCCCAGGCCAAAGGGACACCATCACCCCACCACAAGATTCCAGTTCCTGACAGTGCTGCCACACAATGTTGGACGGGCACAGCTTGCCCCCAACATTCGGAACCAGCCTCTTTGTCTTCGCGTCCTTCTCACTGCCCCTCTCTTCAGGAGAGTCACTACTCCAGGGAGGTACTCCACTGCCCGAGCCCCTCCCGGGTCTGAATCCTGACCCATCCGCAGGACAGATGCCTGTCCGGCTAGTGGGATCTGGAGAGCAGGATCTGCTCACAGGAGAAACGGAGGAGTGGGATTGGTGGATCTCAGATGAATGGTATTGGGAGATGATGGTGCTGAATGGAATCCGGGATGAGGCTCCCACCTGTTCGGGATCCCAGGCAGGAAATTGAACGTGAGGAATGTTGGATCAGCCATGATCCCATTGGATGGGGAAGCAGGCCTGAGGGGCTGAATGGCTTCCTCCTGTTGCTATTTCTGATGGCCTAATGGCTCCAGAAACCAATTTGTCTCTAGACAGTGGATGGTTAAATTAGACCTCATTAAGGTCATTAGTGTAACAAAGACACAGGGGTAAGAGCTAATTGTTTGAATTGGATTGGTGGTGGGAGGTATTGGGTGTTGGGAGATAGAGGGAGTTGGGAGGTAGAGAATGTTGGGAGGCGGAGGGTGTTGGGAGGTAGAGGATGTTGGGAGGCGGAGGATGTTGGGAGGCGGAGGGTGTTGGGAGGCGGAGGGTGGTGGGAGGCGGAGGGTGGTGGGAGGTAGAAGGTGGTGGGAGGTGGAGGGTGGTGGGAGGTAGAGGGTGTTGGGATGCGGAGGGTGTTGGGATGCGGAGGGTGGTGGGACGTGGAGGGTGTTAGGAGGTGGAGGGTGTTAGGAGGCGGATGGTGGTCGGAGGCGGAGGGTGGTGGGAGGTGGAGGGTGGTGGGACGTGGAGGGTGTTGGGAGGTGGAGGGTGGTGGGACGTGGAGAGTGTTGGGAGGTGGAGGGTGTTGGGAGGTGGAGGGTGTTGGGAGGCGGAGGGTGTTGGGAGGTGGAGGGTGGTGGGAGGTAGAAGGTGGTGGGAGGTGGAGGGTGGTTGGAGGTAGAGGGTGTTGGGATGCGGAGGGTGTTGGGATGCGGAGGGTGGTGGGACGTGGAGGGTGTTAGGAGGTGGAGGGTGTTAGGAGGCGGAGGGTGGTCGGAGGCGGAGGGTGGTGGGAGGTGGAGGGTGGTGGGACGTGGAGGGTGTTGGGCGGTGGAGGGTGGTGGGACGTGGAGGGTGTTGGGAGGTGGAGGGTGTTGGGAGGTGGAGGGTGTTGGGAGGCGGAGGGTGTTGGGAGGTGGAGGGTGGTGGGAGGCGGAGGGTGGAGGTGGAGGGTGGAGGTGGAGGGTGTTGGGAGGTGGAGGGTGGTGGGAGGTGGAGGGTGTTGGGAGGTGGAGGGTGTTGGGAGGCGGAGGGTGTTGGGAGGTGGAGGGTGTTGGGAGGCGGAGGGTGTTGGGAGGCGGAGGGTGGTGGGAGGTGGAGGGTGGTGGGAGGTGGAGGGTGTTGGGAGGTGGAGGGTGTTGGGAGGCGGAGGGTGGAGGTGGAGGGTGGAGGTGGAGGGTGTTGGGAGGTGGAGGGTGTTGGGAGGCGGAGGGTGGAGGTGGAGGGTGGAGGTGGAGGGTGTTGGGAGGTGGAGGGTGGTGGGAGGTGGAGGGTGTTGGGAGGCGGAGGGTGGAGGTGGAGGGTGTTGGGAGGCGGAGGGTGGTGGGAGGTGGAGGGTGTTGGGAGGCGGAGGGTGGAGGTGGAGGGTGTTGGGAGGCGGAGGGTGGAGGTGGAGGGTGTTGGGAGGCGGAGGGTAGTGGGAGGTGGAGGGTGGAGGTGGAGGGTGGAGGTGGAGGGTGTTGGGAGGTGGAGGGTGTTGGGAGGCAGAGGGTGTTGGGAGGCGGAGGGTGTTGGGAGGTGGAGGGTGTTGGGAGGCGGAGGGTGGTGGGAGGCGGAGGGTGGAGGTGGAGGGTGGAGGTGGAGGGTTTTGGGAGGTGGAGGGTGGTGGGAGGTGGAGGGTGTTGGGAGGTGGAGGGTGTTGGGAGGCGGAGGGTGTTGGGAGGTGGAGGGTGTTGGGAGGCGGAGGGTGTTGGGAGGTGGAGGGTGGTGGGAGGTGGAGGGTGTTGGGAGGTGGAGGGTGTTGGGAGGCGGAGGGTGGAGGTAGAGGGTGGAGGTGGAGGGTGTTGGGAGGTGGAGGGTGTTGGGAGGCGGAGGGTGGAGGTGGAGGGTGGAGGTGGAGGGTGTTGGGAGGTGGAGGGTGGTGGGAGGTGGAGGGTGTTGGGAGGCGGAGGGTGGAGGTGGAGGGTGTTGGGAGGCGGAGGGTGGTGGGAGGTGGAGGGTGTTGGGAGGCGGAGGGTGGAGGTGGAGGGTGTTGGGAGGCGGAGGGTGGAGGTGGAGGGTGTTGGGAGGCGGAGGGTGTTGGGAGGTGGAGGGTGGTGGGAGGTAGAAGGTGGTGGGAGGTGGAGGGTGGTTGGAGGTAGAGGGTGTTGGGATGCGGAGGGTGTTGGGATGCGGAGGGTGGTGGGACGTGGAGGGTGTTAGGAGGTGGAGGGTGTTAGGAGGCGGAGGGTGGTCGGAGGCGGAGGGTGGTGGGAGGTGGAGGGTGGTGGGACGTGGAGGGTGTTGGGCGGTGGAGGGTGGTGGGACGTGGAGGGTGTTGGGAGGTGGAGGGTGGTGGGAGGCGGAGGGTGTTGGGAAGTGGAGGGTGTTGGGAGGCGGAGGGTGGAGGTGGAGGGTGGAGGTGGAGGGTGTTGGGAGGTGGAGGGTGTTGGGAGGCGGAGGGTGGAGGTGGAGGGTGGAGGTGGAGGGTGTTGGGAGGTGGAGGGTGGTGGGAGGTGGAGGGTGTTGGGAGGCGGAGGGTGGAGGTGGAGGGTGTTGGGAGGCGGAGGGTGGTGGGAGGTGGAGGGTGTTGGGAGGCGGAGGGTGGAGGTGGAGGGTGTTGGGAGGCGGAGGGTGGAGGTGGAGGGTGTTGGGAGGCGGAGGGTAGTGGGAGGTGGAGGGTGGAGGTGGAGGGTGGAGGTGGAGGGTGTTGGGAGGTGGAGGGTGTTGGGAGGCAGAGGGTGTTGGGAGGCGGAGGGTGTTGGGAGGTGGAGGGTGTTGGGAGGTAGAGGGTGTTGGGAGCTGGAGGGTGTTGGGAGGTAGAGGATGTTGGGAGGTAGAGGGTGTTGGGAGGTAGAGGGTGTTGGGAGGTGGAGGGTGGTGGGAGGTGGAGGGTGTTGGGAGGCGGAGGGTGTTGGGAGGCGGAGGGTGTTGGGAGGCGGAGGGTGTTGGGAGGTGGAGGGTGTTGGGAGGTGGAGGGTGTTGGGAGGCGGAGGGTGTTGGGAGGTGGAGGGTGGTGGGAGGTGGAGGGTGGTGGGAGGTGGAGGGTGTTGGGAGGTGGAGGGTGGAGGTGGAGGGTGTTGGGAGGCGGAGGGTGTTGGGAGGCGGAGGGTGTTGGGAGGTGGAGGGTGTTGGGAGGCGGAGGGTGTTGGGAGGTAGAGGGTGGAGGTGGAGGGTGTTGGGAGGTGGAGGGTGTTGGGAGGCGGAGGGTGGAGGCGGAGGGTGGAGGTGGAGGGTGTTGGGAGGTGGAGGGTGTTGGGAGGCGGAGTGTGTTGGGAGGCGGAGGGTGGTGGGAGGTGGAGGGTGTTGGGAGGCGGAGGGTGGAGGTGGAAGGTGTTGGGAGGCGGAGGGTGGAGGTGGAGGATGTTGGGAGGCGGAGGGTAGTGGGAGGTGGAGGGTGGAGGTGGAGGGTGGAGGTGGAGGGTGTTGGGAGGTGGAGGGTGTTGGGAGGCAGAGGGTGTTGGGAGGCGGAGGGTGGTGGGAGGTGGAGGGTGTTGGGAGGTAGAGGGTGTTGGGAGCTGGAGGGTGTTGGGAGGTAGAGGGTGTTGGGAGGTAGAGGGTGTTGGGAGGTGGAGGGTGGTGGGAGGTGGAGGGTGTTGGGAGGCGGAGGGTGTTGGTAGGCGGAGGGTGTTGGGAGGTGGAGGGTGTTGGTAGGCGGAGGGTGTTGGGAGGTGGAGGGTGGAGGCGGAGGGTGTTGGGAGGCGGAGGGTGTTGGGAGGTAGAGGGTGTTGGGAGGTGGAGGGTGTTGGGAGGTGGAGGGTGTTGGTAGGCGGAGGGTGTTGGGAGGTGGAGGGTGGAGGTGGAGGGTGTTGGGAGGCGGAGGATGTTGGGAGGCGGAGGGTGTTGGGAGGTGGAGGGTGTTGGGAGGCGGAGGGTGTTGGGAGGCGGAGGGTGTTGGGAGGTGGAGGGTGTTGGGAGGTGGAGGGTGTTGGGAGGTGGAGGGTGGTGGGAGGTGGAGGGTGTTGGGAGGTAGAGGGTGTTGGGAGGTGGAGGGCGGTGGGAGGTGGAGGGTGTTGGGAGGTGGAGGGTGTTGGGAGGCGGAGGGTGTTGGGAGGCGGAGGGTGTTGGGAGGTGGAGGGTGGTGGAGGTAGAGGGTGTTGGGAGGCGGAGGGTGTTGGGAGGTGGAGGGTGTTGGGAGGTGGAGGGTGTTGGGAGGTGGAGGGTGGTGGAGGTAGAGGGTGTTGGGAGGTGGAGGGTGGTGGAGGTAGAGGGTGTTGGGAGGTGGAGGGTGTTGGGAGGTAGACGGTGTTGGGAGGCGGAGGGTGTTGGTGGAGGGTGGTGGAGGTAGAGGGTGTTGGTGGAGGGTGGTGGAGGTAGAGGATGTTGGGAGGTGGAGGGTGTTGGGAGGCGGAGGGTGTTGGTGGAGGGTGGTGGAGGTAGAGGGTGTTGGGAGGTAGAGGGTGTTGGGAGGCGGAGGGTGTTGGGAGGTGGAGGGTGTTGGGAGGTGGAGGGTGTTGGGAGGTGGAGGGTGTTGGGAGGCAGAGGGTGTTGGGAGGCGGAGGGTGTTGGGAGGTGGAGGGTGTTGGGAGGTGGAGGGTGGTGGAGGTAGAGGGTGTTGGGAGGTGGAGGGTGTTGGGAGGTGGAGGGTGGTGGAGGTAGAGGGTGTTGGGAGGTGGAGGGTGGTGGAGGTGGAGGGTGTTGGGAGGTAGAGGGTGTTGGGAGGTAGAGGGTGTTGGGAGGTGGAGGGTGGTGGAGGTGGAGGGTGTTGGGAGGTAGAGGGTGTTGGGAGGTAGAGGGTGTTGGGAGGTGGAGGGCGGTGGTGAGGCGGAGGGTGTTGGGAGGTGGAGGGTGTTGGGAGGTGGAGGGTGGTGGAGGTAGAGGGTGTTGGGAGGTGGAGGGTGTTGGGAGGTGGAGGGTGGTGGAGGTAGAGGGTGTTGGGAGGTGGAGGGTGGTGGAGGTGGAGGGTGTTGGGAGGTAGAGGGTGTTGGGAGGTAGAGGGTGTTGGGAGGTAGAGGGTGTTGGGAGGCGGAGGGTGTTGGGAGGTGGAGGGTGTTGGGAGGTGGAGGGTGTTGGGAGGTAGAGGGTGTTGGGAGGCGGAGGGTGTTGGGAGGCGGAGGGTGTTGGGAGGTGGAGGGTGTTGGGAGGTAGAGGGTGTTGGGAGGTAGAGGGTGTTGGGAGGCGGAGGGTGGTGGAGGTAGAGGGTGTTGGGAGGTGGAGGGTGGTGGAGGTGGAGGGTGTTGGGAGGTAGAGGGTGTTGGGAGGTAGAGGGTGTTGGGAGGTGGAGGGCGGTGGTGAGGCGGAGGGTGGTGGAGGTAGAGGGTGTTGGGAGGTGGAGGGTGGTGGAGGTGGAGGGTGTTGGGAGGTGGAGGGTGTTGGGAGGTGGAGGGTGGTGGAGGTAGAGGGTGTTGGGAGGTGGAGGGTGTTGGGAGGTGGAGGGTGGTGGAGGTAGAGGGTGTTGGGAGGTGGAGGGTGGTGGAGGTGGAGGGTGTTGGGAGGTAGAGGGTGTTGGGAGGTAGAGGGTGTTGGGAGGTAGAGGGTGTTGGGAGGTGGAGGGTGGTGGAGGTGGAGGGTGTTGGGAGGTAGAGGGTGTTGGGAGGTAGAGGGTGTTGGGAGGTAGAGGGTGTTGGGAGGTGGAGGGTGGTGGAGGTGGAGGGTGTTGGGAGGTAGAGGGTGTTGGGAGGTAGAGGGTGTTGGGAGGTGGAGGGTGTTGGGAGGTAGAGGGTGTTGGGAGGTAGAGGGTGTTGGGAGGTGGAGGGTGGTGGAGGTGGAGGGTGTTGGGAGGTAGAGGGTGTTGGGAGGTAGAGGGTGTTGGGAGGTAGAGGGTGTTGGGAGGTGGAGGGTGGTGGAGGTGGAGGGTGTTGGGAGGTAGAGGGTGTTGGGAGGTAGAGGGTGTTGGGAGGTGGAGGGTGTTGGGAGGTAGAGGGTGTTGGGAGGTAGAGGGTGTTGGGAGGTGGAGGGCGGTGGTGAGGCCTGTGACCAGACCTAACTGATTTCGATGAGTATATCAGAGGCGTGGTTCGTTAGTTAATGGATGGTGTAGGTGGTTATTTCAGATTATAGAGAGATCTCCATCACTGAGTGAGTGACTGGGTGAGTGAGTGAGTGGGTGAGTGACTGGGTGAGTGAGTGACTGGGTGAGTGAGTGACTGGGTGAGTGAGTGACTGGGTGAGTGACTGGGTGAGTGAGTGACTGGGTGAGTGACTGGGTGAGTGACTGGGTGAGTGAGTGACTGGGTGAGTGACTGGGTGAGTGAGTGACTGGGTGAGTGGGCTGAGTGAGTGAGTGGGTGAGTGAGTGACTGGGTGAGTGACTGGGTGAGTGAGTGACTGGGTGAGTGAGTGAGTGGGTGAGTGAGTGACTGGGTGAGTGAGTGAGTGGGTGAGTGAGTGAGTGGGTGAGTGGGCTGAGTGAGTGACTGGGTGAGTGACTGGGTGAGTGAGTGACTGGGTGAGTGAGTGACTGGGTGAGTGGGCTGAGTGAGTGACTGGGTGAGTGACTGGGTGAGTGAGTGACTGGGTGAGTGACTGGGTGAGTGAGTGACTGGGTGAGTGGGCTGAGTGAGTGAGTGGGTGAGTGAGTGACTGGGTGAGTGACTGGGTGAGTGAGTGAGTGGGTGAGTGAGTGACTGGGTGAGTGAGTGACTGGGTGAGTGACTGGGTGAGTGGGCTGAGTGAGTGAGTGGGTGAGTGGGCTGAGTGAGTGACTGGGTGAGTGAGTGACTGGGTGAGTGAGTGACTGGGTGAGTGACTGGGTGAGTGAGTGACTGGGTGAGTGGGCTGAGTGAGTGAGTGGGTGAGTGAGTGACTGGGTGAGTGAGTGGGTGAGTGAGTGACTGGGTGAGTGAGTGAGTGGGTGAGTGAGTGACTGGGTGAGTGAGTGACTGGGTGAGTGAGTGACTGGGTGAGTGGGCTGAGTGAGTGAGTGGGTGAGTGAGTGACTGGGTGAGTGAGTGGGTGAGTGAGTGACTGGGTGAGTGAGTGACTGGGTGAGTGAGTGACTGGGTGAGTGAGTGACTGGGTGAGTGAGTGGGTGAGTGACTGGGTGAGTGAGTGAGTGGGTGAGTGAGTGACTGGGTGAGTGGGCTGAGTGAGTGACTGGGTGAGTGAGTGACTGGGTGAGTGACTGGGTGAGTGGGCTGAGTGAGTGACTGGGTGAGTGAGTGACTGGGTGAGTGACTGGGTGAGTGAGTGGGTGAGTGACTGGGTGAGTGAGTGACTGGGTGAGTGAGTGACTGGGTGAGTGAGTGACTGGGTGAGTGACTGGGTGAGTGAGTGAGTGGGTGAGTGACTGGGTGAGTGACTGGGTGAGTGACTGGGTGAGTGAGTGAGTGGGTGAGTGACTGGGTGAGTGAGTGACTGGGTGAGTGAGTGACTGGGTGAGTGAGTGAGTGGGTGAGTGACTGGGTGAGTGACTGGGTGAGTGACTGGGTGAGTGAGTGAGTGGGTGAGTGACTGGGTGAGTGAGTGACTGGGTGAGTGAGTGACTGGGTGAGTGAGTGAGTGGGTGAGTGACTGGGTGAGTGACTGGGTGAGTGGGCTGAGGAGGGGCAGGTGGAGATTAATTTGGATTGATGTGAGGTGTTGAATTTTGGTAAAATGAACAATTACACAGTTAATGGTAGGGCCTTGGGTCGTGTTGTAGAACAGAGAGACCTCAGGGTTATTTAAACGTTGCGTCACCAGCAGATGGGAGGGGGGGAAGGGGGAAGGGGGGTTCAGGAGGTGTTTAGCACATCATAGCACTGAGTACAGGGAGTTGGGGCATCAAGCTGAGGTTGGGCAGGATGATGCTGTTTCTGAACTATTGTGTCCAGTCCTAGTCTCCCTGCTATAGGAAGGACATTATTAAACTGGAAAGGGTTGGAGATATAAGGAGACGCTGGGGCTGTTTCCCCTGGAGCATCGGAGGCTGAGGGGTGACCTTATAGAGGTTTATAAAATCATGAGGGACATGGATAGGGTAAATAGATAAAGTCTTTTCCCTGGGGTCGGGGAGTCCAGAACAAAAGAGCATAGGTTTAGGGTGAGAGGGGAAAGATATAAAAGGGATCTAAGGGAGCAATGTTTTCTCACACAGGGTGGTTTGTATGTGGAATAAACTGTTAGCAGAGATGATAGAGGTGGGTGCAGTTTCAACATTTAAAAGATGTTTGGACAGGTACATGGATAGGAAAGATTTGGAGGGACATGGGTCAAACACAGAGCAATGCAACTAGTTCACTTTGGGAAACTTGGTCAGCACCGATGAGTGGACCGAAGGGCCTTTTTCTATCCTGTATGACCCTATGACTGTATTAATGCTGGAATTCTGTGACATTGACAGAAATTTCAGGAAATACTGTGTAGCAAGAGACAGGGGGAGAGATGGGGGGAGAGGGAGAGGAGGAGAGAGGGAGAGACAGAGGGGGGAGAGAGAGACAGAGAGGAAGAGAGAGAGAGAGGGTGAGAGAGGGTGAGAGAGAAAGAGAGGGAAAGAAGCAGAGAGGGGGGCTAAAGAAAGAGTGGGGGGAGAAAGAAAGAAAGAGAGAGAGAGGGAGAGTAAGAGAGAGAGTGAGAGAGAGACAGAGAGAGGGAGAGGGTGATGGATTTTGCAGATGGAGATCTCTCAGCCTCATGATGATGGTTTGGAAACATTAAGGGCCACAACAGAACCCCAGCACATTCCCACAGCTGGTAATCCCAGCACATTCCCACAGCTGGGAACACCAGTTATATTCAGGCTTCATTTGGGGGCGATTGTATACTTTGTCAGATCTGGTCCCCAATATCACTCCTTCCCCCATCCCCCTCCAAACCCCTGGGATCACTCTCTGTATTATTATTGAGCTGCCTGCCTCTGGGATGTGTCCATTGAGGATCCTTGCAGTCTCGCACCTGCCTCAGCATTGACCTTGGCCCCCACCCATCTCAATGGAGTCACCAGCCTTGCTCCCCTACAGAGTGGGCTATGACAAAGGGGAGTGGGGTGTATGGTCCTCATGTCACTGAGCTGGAAATTCCAGATCACAACCATTTGCTTGTATCACACTGCAACAACTGGTGACATTTGAAGGTGACACATTCGGGAAGTTAAACAGGAACTAGTCCGAATGGTGATCATTGTCATGAAAAGGGAAATCTGCCATCCTTACCCAATCTAACCTACATACGACTCCAGTCCCACAATAATGTGGTTAGTTTGTAACTGCCCTCTAAGTACCGAAGGGTAATTAAGGATGTACAGTCATGTCAACATCCCATCAAAGAATGTTTAGCAATAGAACATAGAACATTACAGCACAGTACAGGCCCTTCGGCCCTCGATGTTGCCCCGACCTGTCATACCAATCTGAAGCCCATCTAACCTACACTATTCCATATGTTTGTCCATGTACGTCTATATGTTTGTCCAGTGACGACTTAAATGCACTTAAAGTTGGCGAATCGAGGGTGGCACGGTGGCTCAGTGGTTAGCACTGCTGCCTCACGGTGTCAGGGACCTGGGTTTGATTCCAGACTCTGATGACTGTCTGTGGAGTTTGCACATTCTCCCTGTGTCTGCGTGGGTTTCCTCCCACAGTCCAAAAAATGTGCAGGTGAGGTGAATTGGCCATGCTAAATTGCCCGTAGTGTTAGGTAAGGGGTAGATGTAGGGGAATGGGTCTGGGTGGGTTGCGCTTCGGCGGGTCGGTGTGGACTTGTTGGGCCGAAGGGCCTGTTTCCACACTGTAAGTAATCTAAGTAATCTACTACTGTTGCAGGCAAAGCATTCCATACCCTTACTACTCTCTGAGTAAAGAAACTACCTCTGACATCTGTCCTATATCTATCACCCCTCAATTTAAAGCTATGCCCCCTTGTGCTCACCGTCACCATACTTGGAAAAAGGCTCTCCCTGTCCACCCTAACTAACCCTCTGATGATCTTGTATGTCTCTATTAAGTCACCTCTCAACCTTCTTCTCTCCAACAGGAACAGCCTCAAGGCCCTCAGCCTTTCCTCGTAAGACCTTCCCTCCTCTGCACCCTTTCCAAAGCTTCCACATCCTTCTTATAATGCAGTGACCAGAACTGTACACAATACTCACAGTGTGGGTGGCACGGTGGCACAGTGGTTAGCACTGCTGCCTCACAGCGCCAGAGACCCGGGTTCAATTCCCGCCTCAGGCGACTGACTGTGTGGAGTTTGCACATTCTCCCCGTGTCTGCGTGGGTTTCCTCCGGGTGCTCCGGTTTCCTCCCACAATCCCAAGATGTGCAGGTCAGGTGAATTGGCCATGCTAAGTTGCCTGTAGTGTTAGGTAAGGGGTAAATGTAGGGGTATGAGTGGGTTGTGGGTCAGTGTGGACTTTTTGGGCCAAAGGGCCTGTTTCCACACTGTAAGTAAGTAATCTAAGTGCGGCCATACCAGAGTTTTGTACAGCTGTAGCATAACCTCCTGGTTCCGGAACTCGATCCCTCTGTTAATAAAAGCTAAAACACTGTATGCCTTCTTAACAACCCTGTCAACCTGGGTGGCAACTTTCAGGGATCTCTCTACCTGGACACTGAGATCTCTCTGCTCATCTACACTATCAAGAATCTTACCATTAGCCCAGTACTTTGCATTCCGGTTACTCCGACCAAAGTGAATCACCTCACACTTGTGAGGTTTATATTTAAACTCCATTTGCCAGCTCTCAATGACGAGTTTTGAGAAGATTCATACTCAGGTTGAGGTTTTGGATGTAGGTTTGCTCGCTGAGCTGGAATGTTCATTTCCAGACGTTTCGTCACCCTACTAGGTAACATCATCAGTCAGCCTCCGAATGAAGCACTCAGGGTATGGCCTGCTTTTTATTTATGTGTTTAGGTTTCCTTGGGTTGGTAATGTCATTTCCTGTGATGACGTCATTTCCTGTTCTTTTTCTCAGGGGCTGGTAAATGGGGTCCAAGTCAATGTGTTTGTTGATAGAGTTCCGGTTGGAATGCCAGGCTTCTAGGAATTCTGGTTGTGTCTTTGTTTGGCTTGTCCTAGGATGGATGTGTTGTCCCAGTCAAAGTGGTGTCCTTCCTCATCCGTATATAAGGATACTAGTGAGAGAGGGTCATGTCGTTTTGTGGTTAGTTGGTGTTCATGTATCCTAGTGGCTAGTTTTCTGCCTGTTTGTCCAATGTAGTGTTTGTTACAGTCCTTGCACGGTATTTTGTAAATGACATTAGTTTTGCTTGTTGTCTGTATTGGGTCTTTCAAGTTCATTAGCTGCTGTTTTAGTGTGTTGGTGGGTTTGTGGGCTACCATGAAGCTAAGGGGTCTGAGTAGTCTGGCAGACATTTCCGAGAGTCTTTGATGTAGGGGAGAGTGGCTAGGGATTCTGGATGTGTTTTATCTGCTTGTTTGGGTTTGCTGCTGAGATATCAGTGGACTGTGTACATTGGGTACCCGTTCTTTTTGAATACATGGTATAAGTGATTTTCCTCCACTCTGCGTAGTTCTTCTGGGGTGCAGTGTGCACTGATTCATTGAAATAATGTTTCAATGCAGAAATATTTAACATTGCCAGAAAGTGTAGGTTCAAGACCCCAGTGTGGTCCCAGAGTTGGAGTGTCAAACTCACTGGGAAATTCCAGGACTGCTGGTTCTGTCGGGAAGTCAGGAATCTGCAAATTTCAGCCACGCTTTCCACTTGCCAACATCACAGCTGCTCAGTAAACGCCTCTGCCCTCAGCTCAGTCAACTTAATGGAGAGCAGGCGAGGAAGAAACAGGCCTTATAGTCTCCTGTGAGTTTCTGCTTGGAGACACCTCACATTCTCTTCATGATTGTAGCTTCATCTGCATCAACTTGTGGCTACGACCAGTGCAGGCAGGCAGTACAGAACGGAACTTCTACAACTGTACACACCTTTCTTGTAAATAATTGACAAGTTTATATTATAATTGACTCTAATTATCCCCAAAAGAGGAACTGGGTTGAGGCTGGAGTCAGCAGAGAGCTATGTGTTAGTCACCTCCTCACTAACCACCATCAGCATTAAGTAATTGGCAGAAATATTTAACTGATGAACTTGTGCTCTCGGCCTCTGACTGCCCACTCCCCCTGATAGGAGTCTGACCTGTCAATGGAGCACACTTGAGGGGCCAAATGGCCTACTCCTGTTCCTATGAGAGACAGCAAAGAGGAGATTGACAGTACAGATAATATCATGAGGGACATGGATAGAGTGAACTGACAAAGTCTTTTCCCTGGGGTCGGGGAATCCAGAACTAGAGGGGCATAGGTTTAGGGTGAGAGGGGAATGATATAAAAGAGACTAAGGGGCAACTTTTTCACACAGAGAGTGGTACGTGTATGGAATGAGCTGCCAGAGGATGTGGTGGAGGCTGGTACAATTGCAACATTTTAGAGGCATTTGGATGGGTATATGAATAGGAAGGGTTTGGAGGGATATGGGCCGGGTGCTGGCAGGTGGGACTAGGTTGGGTTGGGATATCTGGTCGGCATGGACGGGTTGGACCGAAGGGTCTGTTTCTGTGCTGTACATGTCCATGACTCAATGACAAGGAGGTTGTTATGTATGGAGAGTTTTAACAATGAGGAAACATTAGATGGCCTGGTTTGATTCAACTGGAGGAGGCTGAGGGGAGATTTGATTGCGCTGGATAAAATGATTAAGGGCCTCATTTCAATGAGCAGAAAGGTCTGTAAGCAGGAGACTTGGATAAAGACATTGGGAAAGGATGTGCATGGTTTTTGCGGTGAATGATCTCGACAGTGTGGCAGATCCCACACGTGTGAGAAGGTGGGAGAGACAGAAACTCTCAAGGGATTTCCAAACAAATACCTGGATTTGGACTTGGAATGTGCTCATCTGGTGGGTAACAAAGCCAGGGCTAGAAGGTGGCACGATGGACTGGATGGTCATCTCCTGCTCCTTAAAGTTCACCACAGCCTCAAAGTTACAAACTAGAGTAATCGGCAACAATGTGGAAAACTGCCCAGGTATGTCCTGTACATAAAAACTGGACAAATCCAACCCAGCCCATTCCCGCCCCATCAGTCTACTCTCGATCCTCAGTAACGTGATGGACGGGGTCAGTAACAGAGCTATCAAGCAGCACCTGCTCAGCAATAACCTGCTCAGTGACGCCCAGTTTGGGTTCCCCCAGGGTCACACAGTTCCTGACCTCATTCCAGCTTTGGGTCAAACATGGACAAAAGAGCTGGATTCCAGAGGGGAGGGGAGAGGGACAGCCCTTGATATCAAGGCTGGATTCGATTGAGTGTGGCATCAAGGAGCCCTGAGGAAAACTGGAATCAATGGGTATTGGGGGCAAACTCTCTGCTGGTTGGAGTCATCCCTGACACAGAGGAAGATGGTTGTGGTTGTTGGAGGTCAGTCATCTCAGCTCCAGGACAGCTCTGCAGGAGTCCCTCAGGATAGTGTCCTAGACCCAACCATCTTCAGCTGCTTCACCAATGACCTTCCCTCCATCACAAGGTCAGAATTGGGGATGTTCACCGGTGATAGCACAATGTTCAGCATCATTCACAACCCCTCAGATACTAAAACAGTCCATGGTCAAATGCAACAAGATCTGGACAATAACCAGGCTTGGGCTGACAGGTGGCAAGTCGCATTCATGTCAACGCCAAGAATACAGGTCACCAGGTGCAAGAAAGTGATTGATTTTTAGTTCTTGGTCTGTTTCTTTACAAATATTGATTCCTCAAGTTCACCATTATCACAATGGCCTTGGTTCTGTGATAACTCTGAACAGCTTTAACTACTCATTCCTAATTGTCTTTGAGAATGCGGTAATGAGCACTAAAAGTTACCCCTCAATGGGGCATTGCTGATTGAAATTGCTTGGGCGATTCCAAACTGCAGACAATCAGCCAATGTCGTGCTCCCTCAGCGTCAGACCACCTTCCCAATGGGAACAAATGGTCAGTGAGTCATCAACAGACACCTACTCCCTCAGTTCTCCAGTAGTTAGACCCCCTCCTCACTGCCCCTCCAAACTGACCTCTAACCCCCCCTCACTGCCTCTCCAAACTGACCTCTAACCCAATCCCCTTTGCCCCTCCAAGCTGCCCTCTAACCCCCTCCTCACTGCCCCCAAACTGCCCTCTAACCCCCTCCCCACTGTCCCCCCAAACTGCCCTCTAACCCAATCCCCACTGCCCCCTAACTGTCCTCTAACCCCCTCCTCACTGTCCCTCCAAACTGCCCTCTAACCCCCTCCCCACTGTCCCTCCAAACTGCCCTCTAACCCCCTCCCCACTGCCCCCAAACTGCCCTCTAACCCCCTCCCCACTGCCTCTCCAAACTGCCCTCTAACCCCCTCCCCACTGTCCCTCCAAACTGCCCTCTAACCCCCTCCCCACTGCCCCCAAACTGCCCTCTAACCCTCTCCCCACTGCCCCCAAACTGCCCTCTAACCCCCTCCCCACTGTCCCCCCAAACTGCCCTCTAACCCCCTCCCCACTGTCCCTCCAAACTGTCCTCTAACCCTCTCCCCACTGCCCCTCCAAACTGCCCTCTAACCCCCTCCCCACTGTCCCCCCAAACTGCCCTCTAACCCCCTCCCCACTGTCCCTCCAAACTGCCCTCTAACCCCCTCCCCACTGTCCCTCCAAACTGCCCTCTAACCCCCTCCCCACTGCCCCCAAACTGCCCTCTAACCCCCTCCCCACTGTCCCTCCAAACTGCCCTCTAACCCCCTCCCCACTGCCCCCAAACTGCCCTCTAACCCTCTCCCCACTGCCCCCAAACTGCCCTCTAACCCCCTCCCCACTGTCCCCCCAAACTGCCCTCTAACCCCCTCCCCACTGTCCCTCCAAACTGTCCTCTAACCCTCTCCCCACTGCCCCTCCAAACTGCCCTCTAACCCCCTCCCCACTGTCCCCCCAAACTGCCCTCTAACCCCCTCCCCACTGTCCCTCCAAACTGCCCTCTAACCCCCTCCCCACTGTCCCTCCAAACTGTCCTCTAACCCCCTCCCCACTGTCCCTCCAAACTGCCCTCTAACCCCCTCCCCACTGCCCCCAAACTGCCCTCTAACCCTCTCCCCACTGCCCCCAAACTGCCCTCTAACCCCCTCCCCACTGTCCCCCCAAACTGCCCTCTAACCCCCTCCCCACTGTCCCTCCAAACTGTCCTCTAACCCTCTCCCCACTGCCCCTCCAAACTGCCCTCTAACCCCCTCCCCACTGTCCCCCCAAACTGCCCTCTAACCCCCTCCCCACTGTCCCTCCAAACTGCCCTCTAACCCCCTCCCCACTGTCCCTCCAAACTGTCCTCTAACCCCCTCCCCACTGTCCCTCCAAACTGTCCTCTAACCCCCTCCCCACTGCCCCTCCAAACTGCCCTCTAACCCCCTCCCCACTGTCCCTCCAAACTGCCCTCTAACCCCCTCCCCACTGTCCCTCCAAACTGTCCTCTAACCCAATCCCCACTGCCCCCAAACTGCCCTCTAACCCCCTCCCCACTGTCCCTCCAAACTGTCCTCTAACCCTCTCCCCACTGCCTCTCCAAACTGCCCTCTAACCCAATCCCCACTGCCCCTCCAAACTGCCCCCTCTAATCCCTTCCCCACTTCCTCCACACTACCTGTCCCTCCAGCTGTCTTTGTGTCACCTGTAAACCCTCGCAACAATGTCCTCAGTCCCTTCATCCAGATTGTTAAGGTATAATGTGAATAGATGAGGTCCCAACGTGGACCCCTATGGGACTCCAGTAGTCTCCAGCTGCTATTCTTAAAAAGACCCCTCTATCCCTACTCTCTTCCTTCTGCCAGTCAGCCAATCCTCTATCCATGCCAATACCTTGCCCCCAACACCATGAGATCTTACTTTATTTAGCAGCCTCTTGTCAAAGGCATCCTAGAAATCCAAATAGATGACGTCCATTGGGTCTCCTTTGTCTAACTTGCTCATTACCTCCTTAAAGGATTCTAACAGATGTGTTGGGCATGAGCCCCCCCTTGACAAAGCCGTGCTGACTCAACCCTGTTTTACAATGCCCGTAGGATTACTATGACACTAAAGCAACCACACAGCACAGGAAACATCAGCAAAACTGACCTGAAAAAGGTGAAACCTGACAGATCCAACTCACCCTGATTCTGTGGACTATCCAAGCTTCACAAAACAGGAACACCCTCTCAGAGCCTTTATATCACTCCCAGGGACACTGACCTCCAGGGGAGTCAAGGACATGTAAATAAGACCGAAATACTGAATACAATTCCCCAATCACTCCATTCCCTCTTCCCAAGAGTTCCTCAACATCGTCAGAAACACCATGTTAGAACAGGATGAAATAATGGTTTCATTGGATGTAACAGCACTCTTCACATCTATATACATCCACAAAGCCCAGGATACCATTGCCACACAGGGACCAGACCTCCCAGTCACTGTCCAGTTTAATACCCCTTCCCACTCCCTTTCCGACATGACCATCCTTGGTCTCCCCCATTGCCACAATGAGCCATGCCACAAGTTGGAGGAACAATACCTCATCTTCCACCTGGGCAGCCTACAGCCCGGAGAACTCAACACTGAGCTCTCCAATTTCAAATAACCTCCTTTCCCATCCCCCGACTGCCTTCCCAGCCCCTCCCCCTCCCTTCCACTCCTCCCAGCCACCAAACCGATTCATTCCTCCCATTGGCCAATCAGGTCATAGCCTCTACATGTCTTCACTGATCCCCAGTTCCCTACCCTGCCCCCGCCACCCCCTTTACCTGCAGCTCCTCCCACACCCAGCCCCAGTCCTGAAGAAGGATTACACCTGAAACGTCAACTTGTCCACCCCCTGATGCTGCCTGGCTTGTTGTGTTCTTCCAGCCTCCTGCCTGTCTACTTTGGAATCCAGCATCTGCAGTTGTATTGTCTCTAGCATTATTGGACAAAGTGGTTACTTGGACACCAGCAGGCCTCAACAAGAGCAGCAATGTTCAAATTACTCCACCTATCCCTCACAACTCACTTCACATTCAATGGTTAAGTGTACAGACAAATCAACAGAACACCAAGGGAATCCCCAATATCGGGACTGATAGCAGAATCAGTAATGCAACGTTTAGAGTCAATAGCCCTTCCCACGATCCAACCCCAGCTCTGGATCTGATATGTAGATGACACTATTGTCATCATTAAACAGACACAACTGGAAGGAACCCATCACCACATCAATAACATCTTCGCAGGAATAAAATTCACTAAATAAGGGGAAAACAAGAGCAGACTCCCCTTCTTGGACACCTACTGGGGAACTCCAGACTAGTGAGTACAGGAAGAACATCCATACTGACCAGACACTGAAGCAGAACAGCGCCTACAAACGGAGCTGCATTAGGACATTGTTTAAATGGGCAAGGACACATTGCAGCAACCCAGAACTCCAGAAGGCAGGACAGGAACACCTAATCAGGTAGTACAGTGTCTCAGTGGTTAGCACTGCTGCCTCCCAGCACCAGGGACCCAGGCTCGATTCCACCCTCAGGCGACTGACTGTGTGGAGTTTGCACATTCTCCCCGTGTCTGTGTGGGTTTCCTCCGGGTGCTCCGGTTTCCTCCCACAGTCCAAAGATGAGCAGATTAGGTGAATTGACCATGCTCAATTGCCTATTGTGTTCAGAGATGTGTAGGTTAGGTGCACTAGTCAGAGGTAAATGCAGGGGAATGGGCTGGGTGGGTCACTCTTCGGAGGGTCGGTGTGGACTTGTTGGGCCAAATGGCCTGTTTCCACACAGGAGGGATTCCATGATTATATTCAAACGATTTATACAAAATGGGTACCCCAAGAGAACCACCCTCCAGTACTTACAGGACAAACCCAAAGAGGAAAGCACCACACGACCAGATACAATAATGATCATACCACACCAACAACACAACCCAACTACTCAGACCCCTGAGAATCTCAGTGGGCCACAAAACAGTAAAAACCTTTCACCAGCTCCTCACAAAAATTAAAGACCCATCACCCACATCCAACAGGACGAATGTTATCTACAAGGTACCCTGGGAGAAAGTGAGGACTGCAGATGCTGGAGATCAGAGTCGAGAGAGTGGTGCTGCAAAAGCACAGCAGGTCAGACAGCATCTGAGGAGCAGGAGAGTCGACGTTTCAGGCCAGAGCCCTTCATCAGGCTTATGCTGGGATTCTCCTGCTCCTCGGATGCTGCCTGACCTGCTGTGCTTTTGCAGCATCACACTCTCGACTCCAAAATACGCCCCCCCCCCCACCCCCACCCCCCCAAGACTATGAAAAGCCTACACAGGACAAACAGGATGAATACTGACCATACGAGTGCACGACCATCAGCTCACCACCGCCAGTTCAGTATCTGAATGGGTTATATATGGGGTCCAGTTCAATGTGTCTATTAACTGAGTTTCAGTTGGAGGGCCAGATTTCAAGGAGTCCTCTGGCCTGTCTCTGTTTCACCTAACCGGCTTTTACTTTCCCATCTTCTTCCCCACCCACCCTCCCTTCCTTAATAAACAGGGCTGTTACATTAACCACCTTCCAGTCCTCTGGAACCCTCCTGACTCCAGTGATTCCTGAAAGATCACCCCCCCCCCCCCCCCAGTGCCTCCACAATCCCCTCAGTTATCTCCTTCAGATCTCTGGGGTATAGTCCATCTGGTCCAGGTGATTTATCCACCTTCAGACCTTTCACCTTCTCCTGAGTGATGGTCCCTACACTCACCTCTGCCCCTGACTTCCCTTGTCAGCCCTGGGTGCCTCATCCTCCCCTTAGTATGATCCTTCTTCCTTGGGATGAGTTTCTGCTGAGCCTCCCGAAATCCCCCCAGAAACCCCAGCCGTTGCTGTTCCACCATCTTCCCTGCCAGGCTCCCCTTCCAATCAACTCCAGCCAGCTCTTCCCTCATATCTTTGTAGTGACCGTTACTCAATCCTAACAACGTCACATCTGATTCCAGCTTCTCCCTCCCAAACCACAGGGTGAATTCGATCATATTCTGGTCACTGCCCCCTCGGGCTTCCTTCACCTTAAACTCCCTGATCAAGTCGGCTTCATTCCACATCACCAAATCCAGAATGGCCTCTTCCCTAGTGGGGTAAAAACAATGACTGCAGATGCTGGAAACCAGATTCTGGATTAGTGGTGCTGGAAGAGCGCAGCAGTTCAGGCAGCATCCAAGTAGCTTCGAAATCGACGTTTCGGGCAAAAGCCCTTCATCAGGAATAAATAGTGGGCCCTACCACAAGCTGCTCTAAAGAACTGTCCCGTAAACATTTCACTAATTCCTTTTCTTGGGATCAGCTCCCACCTCGATTTTCCCAGTCCACCTACATATTGAAGTCCCCCAGGATGATCATTATTGTGCCTTTCTTACATGTCTTTTCTATCTCCCGAATTATTTTCTTCCCCACATCCTGACTACTGCGAGGAGACCTGGACACCACTCCCATCAGGAACATCCTTTCCCTTTGTGGTTCCTCAACTCTCCCCACACAGATTCTAGGCCTTTCGATTGTGTATCATTCCGAGCTACTGATTTCATTTCATTTCTGACTAACATGGCAATGCTGTCCCCTCTGCCCATCTGCCTATCCTTTCAATAGGATGTGGAAAGTGGTCGTGGATTTGGAAGGTGATATTTAAGGATCTTTGGTGAATTTCTGCAGTGCATCTTGTAGAGAGTACACACTGCTGCTACTGAGCGTCGGTGGGGGAGGGAATGAGTGGATGTTGAAGGTAGAGGGTGGGCAGCACGGTAATGAGCTGCTCAAGTGTGAAATTAGATTAGATTACTTACTTACTTATGTTTCCAAAGAAAATCTTAGACAACAAAGGAGAGGGGGGAACTGTTTATTTGGAAAAGTTACGATTGAATTAAGGTCATTACTATTTCAAAAGAATGCAGCATTTCATCATCAAAACAGCAAGAGCAATTATTCAGGTAGAAATGTGATTCGAAAATGTTTACGTTGTTGTATGGCAATGTGCCTTACCAACAGGCCAATCCTCGGCAGCTCAGACATGTCAGCACAGGCAGGAAAAGATTCCACGTCAATGAAGCAGAGAACACTCACAATGAGGAAAGCAACCTGTGCAAGAAAACTCACTGGAAAATAATCCAAGGCCTGGCACTGCCAGAAACTACAAAAACCTCAGGAATCTTGGCACCAACATTTCATGAAGTCTTCCAATGAGGGAAATTTTATATTTAGTTTCTTGTTGTGGTTGTGTTTGCCGAGCTGGGAATTTGTGTTGCAGACGTTTCGTCCCCTGTCTCGGTGACATCCTCAGTGCTTGGGAGCCTCCTGTGAAGTGCTTCTGTATTTATGTTCTGAACATGTTGTCTCTGAGTGGGATATAGTTCCTGAAGGGGCTGACTCTCACTGGGATCCAGTTCCCAAAGGGGCTGAGTCTCACTGGGATACAGTTCCCAAAGGGGCTGAGTCTCACTGGGATAAAGTTACTGAAGGGGCCGGCTCTCACTGGGATACAGTTCCTGATGGTGCTGCCTCTCACTGGGATCCAGTTCCTAAAGGGGCTGAGTCTCACTGGGATAAAGTTACTGAAGGAGCTGACTCTCACTGGGATACATTTCCTGAAGTTTCTGACTCTCACTGGGATACAGTTCCTGAAGGATCTGACTCTCACTGGGATACAGTTCCTGAAGGGGCTAACTCTCACTGGGACACAGTTCCTAAAGGGGCTGACTCTCACTGGGATACAGATCCCAAAGGGGCTGACTCTCACTGGGATACAGTTCCTGAAGGGGCTGATTCTCACTGGGATACAGTTCCTGAAGGGGCTGACTCTCACTGGGATATAGTTCCTGAAAGGGGCTGACTCTCACTGGGATACAGTTCCTGAAGGGGCTGTCTCTCAGTGGGATACAGTTCCTGAACGTGCTGACGCACAACGGGACACAGTTCCTGAAGGGGCTGACTCTCACTGGGATACAGTTCCTGATGGTGCTGACTCTCACTGGGATACAGTTCCTGATGGTGCTGACTCTCACTGCGATACAGTTCCTGAAGGGGCTGAGTTTCAAGCGGATACAGTTACTGAAGGGGCAGTCTCTCACTGGGATACAGTTCCTGAAGGGGCTGACTCTCACTGGGATACAGTTCCGGAATGTGCTGACTCACATTGGGATACAGTTCCTGAACGTGCTGACTCTCACTGGGATACAATTTCTGAAGGTGCTAACTCTCACTGGGATACAGTTCCTGATGACAATAGACAATAGACAATAGACAATAGACAATAGATGCAGGAGTAGGCCATTCAGCCCTTTGAGCCTGCACCGCCATTCAATATGATCATGGCTGATCATTCCCAATCAGTATCCTGTTCCAGCCTTATCTCCATACCCCTTGACTCCACTATCTTTAAGAGCTCTATCCAATTCTTTCTTAAATGAATCCAGAGACTGGGCCTCCACTGCCCTCTGGGGCAGAGCATTCCACACAGCCACCACTCTCTGGGTGAAGTAGTTTCTCCTCATCTCTGTCCTAAATGGTCTATCCCGTATTTTTAAGCTGTGTCCTCTGGTTCGGCACTCCCCCATCAGCGGAAATATGTTCCCTCCTGCCAGAGTGTCCAATCCTTTCATAATCCTATACGTTTCAATCAGATCCCCTCTCAGCCTTCTAAACTCAAGGGTATACAAGCCCAGTCGCTCCAGTCTTTCAGTGTGAGGTAGTCCCGCCATTCCAGGAATTGACCTCGTGAACCTACGCTGCGCTCCCTCAATAGCCAGAATGTCTTTCCTCAAATTTGGAGACCAGAACTCTACACAGTACTCCAGGTGTGGTCTCACCAGGGCCCTGTACAGCTGCAGAAGCAACTCTTTGCTTCTATACTCAATCCCTCTTGTTATGAAGGCCAGCATGTTATTAGCCTTCTTCACGACCTGCTGTATGTGCATGCTTACCTTCATTGACTGGTGGACAAGAACACCCAGATCTCTCTGAACAGCCCCTTTACCTAATTTGATACCATTGAGGTAGTAATCTGCCTTCCTGTTCTTGCCACCAAAATGGATAACCTTATATTTATCCAGATTAAACTGCACCTGCCATGCATCTGCCCACTCACCCAACTTGTCCAGGTCACCCTGTAATCTCCTAACATCCTCATCACATTTCACCCTACCACCCAGCTTTGTATCATCAGCAAATTTGCTAATGTTATTGCTGATACCATCTTCTATATCATTTACATATATTGTAAAAAGCTGCAGTCCCAGCACTGATCCCTGTGGTACCCCACTGGTCACTGCCTGCCATTCCGAAATGGAGCTGTTAATCACTACCCTTTGTTTCCTATTAGCCAACCAATTCTCTATCCAATCTAGTACTTTGCCCCCAATATCGTGCGCCCTAATTTTACTCACTAACCTCTTGTGTGGGACTTTATCAAAAGCTTTCTGAAAGTCCAGGTACACTACATACACTGGATCTCCCTCGTCCATCTTCCGAGTTACATCCTCAAAAACTTCAAGAAGATTAGTCAAGCATGATTTCCCCTTCATAAATCCATGCTGACTCTGTCCTATCCTGTTACTATTATCCAGATGTGCCGTAATTTCATCCTTTATAATAGACTCCAGCATCTTTCCCACCACTGAGGTCAGACTAACTGGTCTATAATTTCCTGCTTTCTCCCGCCCACCCTTCTTAAAAAGTGGCACAACATTAGCCGCCCTCCAATCCTCAGGAACCGACCCCGATTCTATTGAACTCTGGAAAATAATCATCAGCGCATCCACGATTTCCCGAGCCACCTCCTTCAGTACCCTGGGATGCAGGCCATCAGGTCCCGGAGACTTATCAACCTTCAGACCTAACAGTCTCTCCAACACCAAATCCTGGCAAATAGAAATTCCCTTAAGTTCAGGTCCTTCAGCCACTGTTACCTCAGTGAGATTGCTTGTGTCTTCCCCAGTGAATACAGATCTGAAGTACCCATTTAATTCCTCTGCCATTTCTTTGTTCCCAGTAATATATTCCCCTGTTTCTGTCTTCAAGGGCCCAATTTTTGTCCTAACCATTTTTTTGCCTTGGACATACCTAAAAAAGCTTTTACTATCCTCCTTTATATTCTTGGCCAGTTTATCTTCGTACCTCATTTTTTCTCTGCGTATTTCCTTCTTACTAATCCTCTGTTGTTCTTTAAAAGCTTCCCAGTCCTCAGTTTTCCCACTTATCTTCGCTAAGTTATACTTTTTCTCTTTTAACTTTATATGTTTCTTTACTTCCCTCGTCAGCCACGGCCGCCCATGTCTCCTCCTGGGATCTTTCTTCCTTTTAGGAATGAACTGATCCTGCAACTTCTGCATTATACACAGAAATATCCGCCATTGTTCCTCCACGGTCTTCCTTGTTAAGGTATTGCACCATTGAACTTTGGCCAGCTCCTCCCTCATAGCTCCATATTTCCCTTTATTCAACTGAAATATTGTCACTTCAGATTGTACCCACTCCCTCTCAAATTGCAGATTGAAGCTTATTGTATTATGGTCACTACTTCCCAATGGTTCCTTCACTTCGAGGTCACTGACCAATTCTGGTTCGTTACACAATACCAAATCCAGAATTGCCTTATCCCTGGTCGGCTCCAGCACCAGCTGCTCTAAAAATCCATCTCTGCGGCACTCCACAAAGTCTCTTTCTTGAGGCCCGATACCATCCTGATTCTCCCAGTCTACCTGCATGTTAAAATCCCCCATAACAACTGTAGTAACATCTTTGCGACAAGCCAATTTCAGCTCCTGATTCAACTTACATCCGACATCCAGACTACTGTTTGGGGGCCTGTAGATGACTCCCATGAGGGTCTTTTTACCCTTAGTGTTTCGAAGCTCTATCCACACTGACTCTACATCCCCTGACTCTAGGTCCTCCCGCACAAGGGACTGAATATCCTCCCTTACCAACAAGGCCACCCCACCCCCTCTTCCCGTCAGTCTGTCCTTACGATAGCACGTGTAGCCTTGAATATTCATTTCCCAGGCCCTGTCCCCATGAAGCCACGTCTCAGTTATCCCCACAATATCGTATCTGCCAATTTCCAAAAGAGCCTCAAGCTCATCCACCTTGTGTCTAATGCTTCGTGCATTCATATATAGAATTTTTAATTTGTTACTGCTCTCACCCTTCCCCTCAACCCTTATTTCACTCAACTTTACAGCATGATGCCTTTTCCAGTTTTCTGCCTCCTTGATACAGTTGTCTTTCTTGACTTCTCTTGTTCTAACTACCCCTTCAATTTCCTTTTTAAACATCCAGCTTGTCCCCTCCCCCCCGCTACTTAGTTTAAATGTAGCGGTGTTGCAGCAGAAAACCTGCCTGCCAGAATGCCGATCCCTGTTCTATTAAGGTGCAAGCCGTCTCTCTTGTAGAATTTATGGTTACCATAAAATATAGCCCAGTGATCCAAGAACTTGAAACCTTGCTTCCTGCACCAGTTCCCCAACCACACGTTCAAGTCCATTATCTCCCGGTTTCTGGCCACACTAGCCCGAGGAACTGGAAGCAAACTGGAGATAACCACCTTGGACGTCCTGCTTTTTAGCCTTCTTCCTAGTTCTGCGAAGTCTCGCTGTAGTATGTTCCTCCTCTTCTTCCCGACATCATTTGTGCCGACGTGTACCACCACCTCGGGCTCTTCACCCTCGTCCTTGAGGATGTCCTGCACTCTGTTTGTGATGTCTTTCACTCTAGCACCAGGAAAGCAACACACCATCCTCAAATCCCGTCTGCTGCCACAAAAACCCCGGTCAGTTCCTCTCACGATGGAGTCCCTTATTACCACGGCTCTGTGCGATGTCCGACTCTTCCGCTCTGCTTCTGTGGCAACTTTTGATTGACAAACATGGCCGCCTTGCGAACTGGCAGTGTCATCAGACTCTACTGTTTCCAAAAGCTTCAACTTGTTCCTGACAAGTACTTCTCCCAGGTTCTTCTGACAGTTCCTGATGGTGCTGTCTCTCACTGGGATACAGTTCCTGAAGGGGCTGACTCTCACTGGGATATAGTTCCACAAGGTGTTGACTCGCGTTGGGATACAGTTCCTGAAGGGACTGTCTCTCACTGGGATACAGTTCCAGAAGGTGCTGACTCTCAGTGGGATACAGTTCCTGAAGGGAGTAACTCTCACCGGGATACAGTTCCTGAAGGGGCTGACTCTCACTGGGATACAGTTCCTGATAGTGCTGTCTCTCGCTGGGATACAGTTCCTGAAGGGGCTGACTCTCACTGGGATACAGTTCCTGATAGTGCTGTCTCTCGCTGGGATACAGTTCCTGAAGGGGCTGACTCTCACTGGGATACAGTTCCTGAAGATACTGCCTCTCACTGGGATACAGTTACTGAAGGGGCTGACTCTCGCTGGGATACAGTTCCTGAACGGGCTGACTCTCACTGGGATACAGTTCCTGAAGGGGCTGACTCTCGCTGGGATACAGTTCCTGAAGGGGCTGACACTCACTGGGATGCACGGTGGCACAGTGGTTAGCACTGTTGCCTCACAGCGCCAGAGACCCGGGAGTTTGTGGAGTTTGCACGTTCTCCCCGTGTCTGCGTGGGTTTCCTCCGGGTGCTCCGGTTTCCTCCCATAGTCCAAAGATGTGCAGGTCAGGTGAATTGGCCATGCTAAATTGCCCGTAGTGTTAGGTAAGGAGTAAATGTAGGGGTATGGGTGGGTTGCGCTTCGGCGGGGCGGTGTGGACTTGTTGGGCCGAAGGGCCTGTTTCCACACTGTAAGTAATCTAATCTAATCTAATCTAATCTAATCTAAAAGTGGCTGACTCTCACTGGGATACAGTTCCTGAAGGGGCAGTCTCTCACTGGGATACAGTTCCTGAAGGGGCTGACTCTCACTGGGATACAGTTCCTGAAGGGACTGACTCTCACTGGGATACAGTTGCTGAAGGGGCTGTCTCTCACTGGGATACAGTTCCTGAAGGGGCTGACTCTCACTGGGATACAGTTCCTGAAGGGGCTGTCTCTCACTGGGATACAGTTCCTGAAGGGGCTGACTCTCATTGGGATACAGTTCCTGAAGGGGCAGTCTCTCACTGGGATACAGTTCCTGAAGGGGCTGACTCTCACTGGGATACAGTTCCTGAAGGGGCTGACTCTCACTGGGATACAGTTGCTGAAGGGGCTGACTCTCACTGGGATACAGTTCCTGAAGGGGCTGACTCTCACTGGGTTGCAGTTCCCAAAGGTGTTCACTTTTTCTTTCAATATCCAAACATATTTCCATCATTTGTATTTTGGAGCTGCCACCTATTCGTAGAAGGCGAAAGTGAGGGCTGCAGACACTGGAAATCAGAGTCTAGATTAATGTGGTGCTGGAAAAGTACAGCAGGTCAGGCAGCATCCGAGGAGCGGGAAAGGGGTTTGTGAGGCTGTAAGTCAGCCTGTGTGGATGTGTGAGTCTGGAAAGGGCCTTTGCCCAAAACATTGACTTTCCTGCTCCTCGGATGCTGCCTGATCTGCTGTGGTTTCCCAGCACCACTCTAATCTAGACCCATTCCAAGAAGACGAGCTAAATCTGTACAGATCAGATGGCAAGGAATTGCTTGAGACTTGTTACTTTGCTGTGGTTATGGGACGTTATGCTGAATCAGAAACTGTGTGTTTTATGCTCTCTGTCTTCAACTGAGTTTGATGTGTCAAAGTAGTTTGTCCTGAGGATGCTGGGATGGTGGTTTGATTGTAGCTGGTACTAGATTTGGGGTGTTCTGGGTCTCATTTTTGATTTGATTTGATTTATTATTGTCACATGTACCTAAGTACAGTGAAACACTTTGTTCTGCCTGCAGTACAGGTAGACTGTATCATCCAAAGTGCATTAGGGTAATAGAACAGAAGGTGGAAGACTTGTTACAGCTGTAGGGAAGGTGCACAAACAGTGAGATGAACATTTGGTTTGAACTTTGAGAGGTCCATTTAGCAGTCCAACAACAGTAGGGGAAGAAGCTGTTCTTGAATCTGTGAGTATGTGTGTACTACGTTCAGTAGCAATGAATAATTTGCTGAAAGTTTCATTTTGCGATATTTACCAATCAGATCATTTGATTGGTAACTGTAATGTGCTGTGGTCTGGTATGACCCTAGAAGTGCACGACTTAGTGTTTATCTCAGCAAGTTTTGAGAAGATTCATACAAACAACAAGCAAAACTAATGTCATTTACAAAATACTGTGCAAGAACTGTAACAAACACTACATTGGACAAACAAGCAGAAAACTAGCCACCAGGATACATGAACATCAGTTAACCACAAAAAGACATGACCCTCTCTCACTAGTATCCTTACATACAGATGAGGATGGACACCACTTTGACTGGGACAACACATCCATCCTAGGACAAGCCAAACAGAGACGCACCCGAGAATTCCTAGGAGCATGGCATTCCAACCGGAACTCTATCAACAAACACATTGACTTGGATCCCATTTACTACCCCCTGAGAAAAAGAACAGGAAGTGACATCAGCATAAGAACTGACGTCACCACAGGAAATGACATCCAAACCCAAGGAAACCCAAACATATAAATAGAACACAGGAAACACCAGCAGTGCTTCATCTGGAGGCCCACTGAAGATGTTACCTAGTATGGTGATGAAACGTCTGGAAATGAACCTTCTAGCTCAGCGAGCAAACCTACATCCTTAACATTTATCTGTCCAGCTGCATTTCTCCAGTTTTTCCCAGATAGCACTCTCTTTGGTGCAGTTTGTGATTCCCTTCCTCCCAATCGTTCTCTTTCTGGTGATGTTTTTACAAGAAATAAACTGCCAAACGCCAAGAACTGGGACAGGATGGGATAATGACCTGACCCTTCCTGAGCCCTGACCTCTGACCTGTCACATTCCAGAGATAAGGTTCACATATTGCTTGTAAACCTTTGGATCTGGTTATGTCACGGTCTCCCAAATATTCCACTCCATCAACCAATAAATCTTCTTCCAGCTCTTGTTAAACTGAAATGAGTTCCAGAAGATGGAATGAAGTCAATATCTTTTTTTAGTTCTGGTCCTGCTCTTAGAGCTGTGTTCTTCAACTCCTCTGCTCTCTAGGTTGCAATGAAGGCTCCCACACTGCTGATGCTACTGTTATATTAACAGCCCAGTGTGACTCACAGTCAGAGCAGGGTTACCAAGTGGAAGCCGGGAACGTTGTGAGGGTAGGAGTTAGACAGTCGGACAGAGGGATGTGCCGATGATCGGGAGATGCTAGGACCTGCGGTCAGTGAACCATGTCGGATTGGGACGAGGAAAGGTTTCTTCACCCAGAGAGTGGGAAGCCTGTGGGATTCTCTCACAGAAAGCAGGTCAGGCCAAAACATTGGATGATGTCAGGATGGGGTTGGATTTAGTACGTGGGACTAAAGGGATCGAAGTGTAAGGGGGAGGGAGAAGCAAGAACAGGGGCCTGAGCTGGATGATCAGCCATGATCCTATTGAATGGTGGAAGAGGCTCAATGGGCCGAATGGCTGCCCCCTGTTTTCTATTCATGGGTGACCATCAGATTAGAGTTTAATCTTGTCTTGTCATTTGTCACTCATAACACTGCAAGGTGAGTGGCAGGAAATGGGTAAGACGCAGTGAGTGGCTACTTGATTCATTGGTGGAGACTGAGTTGGAAGCTGACTGGATCGCCAAGCTTTAGAAATGGGGGAGACACTCCGAGTGCACTTCTCCCCTCCCTGGAGGTGTCGGGGCGGAGGGGGGAGGAGTAATTGGGTAGGTTGACCCTGGAGGGATAATTCTCCCTCCCTCACCAATCAGCCCCTGGGTGAGAACCTCCACTGGGAGCTTCCTGGACTCCACCGCAGTCACGGGTCTTCGGAGGTCAAGTAGTGACCCCCTTAAGGGGCTCATTTCACCACCCCCTTGATCAGCAACAACCCCACTGCCCACCAACACCCTCAGGAGGGTGGTTGGGGTATGTAATTGGATGGTATCTGAAACCCTCACCTCCCACCTCCTGACTACACCTCTCCTTGTGACCTCCTCACTCCCATGATAAGGAAATAAAAACTATTGCCCAATTCACCACTGAATTCCTCAAAATCTCAAGGGGCTTCTGATTGGTTGGAGACCCAGTATGTCAATATCAAGGCCTATGATTGGCTGAAGGCTTTTCAGAAGCTGATTAATACCTAGTAGATGAGCCTTCTCATAAAACAGCCCCTTAGACCCCCCCCCCCCACAAGAAAGAGGTAGATACATAATTAGATATTAAAGGCATGAAGGAGTTTGGGGAGAAAATGGGAATATGGTGTTGAGACGGAGGATCGGCCATGGTCAGAGAATATTGGAGGAGGACATGAAGGGCTGAATGGTCTGTTGCATTCAGAAAACCACACCTGGGAAGTCAAAGTAAATCAGAACAATAGGAAGTTAAGAATCCCACAACACCAGGTCATAGTCCAACAGGTTCAGGTGGCTGTGGAGTATAAGCTTATTCTCCTGGTGTTGTGTGGTTTTTAACTTTGTACACCCCAGTCCAACACCAGCATCTCCAAATCATCACAGTAGAAGCTGAGATCATGGTAGTGCGGCGTCACCGGTAACATTCAAAGGTGACTTTAGTGGCTCAGTTGATTTTCGCCCAGCGACACTGAAGGAACGGTGATATATTTCCAAGTCAGGATGGGGAGGGGCTTGGAGGGGAACTTGCAGGGGGTGGTGTTCCCATGTATCTGCTCCCCTTGTCCTTCTAGATGGAAGTGATGGTGGGTTTGGAAGGTGCTGCCTGAGGATCTTTAGTGATTTTCTACAAGACCTCTTGTAGATAGTATGTACTTTAAACTGTAACACTTGACACACTTCAGGGGAATGTTTGTGGAATGGCAGGCATGTAGCTGGTGGATTTTAACAAACAAATGTGTGGGGTGTTCCATTTTCTGTTGAATTGTGGAGTGAAGCCGTATCCATTAACAGAATAGTTTCACAGGGGGTGAGGGAAGAGAAAGGTCCCAGATTGTTTGTACGAGATAATGAGTAGCAGGACAGGTTAACGAAACAGTGAATGAATTGGATAAGATCCACAGTTCTCCTTTGGTCTGGGCTATGTCTGCAGTGGGAAGCGCAGTTCAGAAAGAGCATCCAAATCATTGATATTGATAACAAACAGCAATGGGCCCAGCACCGACCCCTGAGGCACTCCACTAGTCTCAGGCCCACCGTCCAACAAGCATCCTTCCACAATTACCCTCTGCTTCCTACCATCAAGCCAATTGTATATTAAATTTGCCAGCCCCCCCTGGATTCCATGTGATCTAACCTTCCAGAGCAGCCTACCATGTGGAACCTTATCAAAGGCCTTCCTGAAGTCCATATAGACTACATCTACAGCCCTTCCCTCGTCAACCTTCCTGGTCACTTCATCAAAGAACTCTAGTAAATGTGTGAGGCATGATCTCCCAATCACATGGCAAGTTCTCCAGAACAGAGCTCAGTGAAATTGGACACAGGGGGATAAAGATGTCCTGGTGACCATTTCCGAATTATCATCGAAACTGTTGCAGGAAAATGTAACTGGTCAAGTCCACGGTGTGGGTTTTGGATTGGTCTCTGCCTGGTTGGCCCTTTAGAGACCAAGACAGTAATTCGGAGATGGACAGCTCACAATCAATGTGCTCTACCCTCTCTATTCCCCTGATCTATAGAGACAGAGAGCAAGCAGAGTGCACTCCCATAAACTATCAGAAACTAATTTAAGAAACGGGGACAAACTCAAACTGGCTTTCCAGATTTTCCTGGCCCTGTGGGAACTCCAATTCTAACTCGTGGTCTGCCATCTCAAGTTATCCAGGTGCTCTGTGTATTTCCCAAGAGCTGACACATTGCCAATCTCCCAGTCAAACCTGTTTCCCACCCCAGGACCTCAGTGTTGGACAATCCCACTGATCCCCACCCTCTCTCTGACTGACATAGCCATGGGCCCCTCACAATGACCTTGCCATTCCGATCTGTCCGTCGGCCATCGCTGGCCAGGGCTGGGAATGAAAAATAAAGTGAAGAGGCTTCCGGGAGAGATGTGGAAAAGTGAGGATTGGGCTGGGGGTTTCTGCTCTTGGATTGAGACTGTGTTCTGTTTCAGGATATTGTGCAGATAACTTCAGGACAGTAATGTTACTGTTGGCAGAAGGCAGCCAGCGAATGTCGTAAGCTGTCCAGAAAAATATTATCACAACAACATCATTCTGTAATTGGGCAACACTCCAAGTGACTCCACAAGGACCGAGTCGACAGACTGACTCAGCAGAGATTAGTGCAAAATCTCAACCTGGTAAAGTACACTGCAAAAATCATTGACCTTACCCCCCCACCCCCCTCCACATCACTGACCTTGCCCCCCACCCCCCTCCACATCACTGACTGTACCCCCCACCCCCCTCCACATCACTGACCTTACCTGCTCACTTAAACCCCCCTCCCACAGCCCCATGTACCCTCTGCCCATCACTGATTTGACCTGACACTCTGCTCCTTCTGGGATCTTTCTGTACGTAAATTTGCAGTGGGGTTGCCTCTGCCCCATCTTTTCCCCCAGACTAACCTCCTGGGCGGCTGTCGATATGACGCCACATCATTACAATGAGATCGATTCCTTGGGACAAAGGGAACAAAACATTCTGAATCTGAGACTGAAGCAGATGGAGGAACAGCAGAGGGGCTGAATGGCCAACTCTTGCTCCTTTGGTTTTGTGCTCACAAGGATTTCATTGGCTGAAAGATCCTACCATTCTGGAAGGTGCTATAAAAATGCACTTTTGTCTGTGAGCCGTACAAAACTCTGGTGCAGCCGCACTTGGAGTATTATGTACAGTTCTAGTCACCGCATTATAAGAAGGATGTGGAAGCTTTGGAAAGTGTGCAGAGGAGATTTACCAGGATGTTGCCTGGTATGGAGGGAAGGTCTTATGAGGAAAGGCTGAGGGACTTGAGGCTGTTCTCGTTAGAGAAGAAGGAGGTTGAGAGGTGACTTAATAGAGACATACAAGATAATCAGAGGGTTAGATAGGGTGGACAGGATGGTGTCGGATGGTGATGGTTAGCACGAGGGGCCAAAGCTGTAAACTGAAGGGTGATAGATATAGGACAGATGTTTCTTTACTCAGAGAGTAGTAAGGGCGTGGAACACACTGCCTGCAACAGTGGTAGACCCGCCAATTTTACAGGCGTTTACATGGTCATTGGATAGGCGTGTGGATGAGAATGGGACAGTGTAGGTTAGATGGGCTTCAGATTAATTTCACAGGTCGGCGCAACAGGTTGACACTCTGGAGGCAGGAAACATGTTTCCGCTGATGGGTGAGTGAAGAATCAGAGGACACAGCTTAAAAATACAGGGTAGACCAGTTAGGACAGAGATGAGGAGAAACTTCTTCACCCAGAGAGTGGTGGCTGTGTGGAATGCTCTGTCCCAGAGGGCAGTGGAGGGCCAGTCTCTGGATTCATTTAAGAAAGAGTTGGATAGAGCTCTCAAGGATAGTGGAATCATGGGTTATGGAGATAAGACAGGAACAGGATACTGATTAAGGATGATCAGCCATGATCATATTGAATGGTGGTGCAGGCTCGAAGGGCTGAATGGCCTACTCCTGCACCTATTGTCTATTGTCTAACATTGAGGTTCGAAGGGCCTGTAGTGTGCTGGAATGTTCTATGCTCTATGTTATCATTGATGGTTGTTCGTTGGGACTTTTGGGAGCTACTGCTCCATCTATCAACTGCCACTGATAAAGAACGAGAGACACATATACATGCACATTTACCTGGGACTTGCCTCTTCTTCTGATCTGCATTCTCCAGCAGTCAGTGGGTTAGCAATCTGTGGGAGGAGGCCATTCAGCCCCTCAAACCTGCACAGCCATTCAGTAAGAACCTGGCTGACCTGGTAGTGACCTTAACCCACCTTCCTGCCTGTCACCACAGGAAGCCCCTCACCAATCAGAGCTTCGTCTCACTCAGCCTCGACAATATCCAACAAAACAACCTTCCCGGTGTTTGAAAGAGGGAATTCCATGGATGCATTCTTTATCAGGGATGAAGGGCTTATGTCTGAAATGTCGATTCTCCCGCTCCTCGGATGCTGCCTGACCTGCTGTGCTTTTCCAGCACCACACTCTCGACTCTGATCTCCAGCATCTGCAGTCCTCACTATCTCCTCTCCAATTCCGTGGATGCTCTAGCCCCACAAGGGAAATTGAGTTCCCTTCATGTCTGTCTGGGTAGGGAGAACCTTCTGTTTTTGGAATAATGCTACGAGGCGGGGTGTGGGGGGCATTGTGGATGGAGAGAGGGTTAGCTGATCTCCCTCTTTGCGCCTGTTAGGATTGTGTACTGACAGAAGGTGAGCCCTGATCGCTGATCCCATCTCTCACACACGATGGCCCCTCTTTCAACAAACAGGGTGCCAGCTGCTTCAATCTCTACACAGAACGACCTGAAACAACCTGGGAAATGCCTCATTTTGTTTAAACGGGAAAGCGATCATTGAGGAAATGGGACTCTGAGATTATTTTGCAGGATGTACCAGGACTGTTTGAAAGGGAAACATCGTTGTTGTTCCAGGATTTTCTGTTCCACAATCTTAACCAGGAACAGAAAAAACAGAACGTTGTCCAAAAGAACATTAATAAAAGCGGGAGTTCTCATCACCTTCAGTGTAGTCTCTAACCGAGGGAATGTTCCAGAATGTGTTTAAAGGGACCTGGTTTAAAGGTGGTGTTCCACAGTTAAAGAGTGAAACATCACCGTGCTCACACTCTCTCAGATAACTCGTGGTGCTTCAACTCAAGGGTCACCATGGAGGGGAGAACCCCTTATCCATCATGGTAACACCAGCCAGTGGGGAAATGGAGCACATGACGTTGGCTTCATTCTTCATTGCGAACCGGCCACTGTGATTGACCAGGTTACATGACCAGGTGAGGAGGTGGTCATCTTGCCCACTGTCCCCTCAGATGATTGTGGGCTCCAGCTCCCTACTCCATGAGCTGACAATGCAGGGTACCCATCCCAGTGCCATGCTGAGGGAGTGCTGCCTTGTCAGGAAAGCCCCTCAGACAGGATGTTAACCTGGGGGGGGGTGGGGGGGGGGTTTGTCTGTCCCCTCAGCTTGGACTGATCCAGACAAGAGCAATGTCCCGACAATATGTAACATCACAGAACACCACAGTCCAGTTTGTGGGATCATACTGTTTCCGAGACTCTGTTTCCTACTGTTCTGAACACTACATTAGCTGGGACGTCCTTAGAGTGTAGGAGACAGTGAGGACTCCAGATGCTGGAGATGCTGGAGTCAGGAGTGCACAGCTGGTCAGACATCCAAGGAGCAGGAGAGTTGACATTTCGTGCATAAGCCCTTCATTCTTAGAGTATGATGGGTGCTACATAAATGCAAGTGTTGCTTTCTAACGAGGCTGTGAAAGTTTGCTAAATCTCACCAAGTGAGTCACGTTCCTCTGTTCTTTCTAACCTCTTCTACAGTCTCAACTCTTTCACCGCAACACCTCCCATTCATTCTGTTATTTTTGCTTGAATGGCCCTCTCCCTCTCCCAGCGCTATTCCCCCAGCCCATCTCCTCATCCTCCCACTAGGCCTGACCCTGCACCTTCAGCCCATCTAGCTCCCGGATTCCAGCCCTCTGTGACCTTGATGTAGGGGGTGGGCTGTGATTCAGAGACTGCCTCGCTGCTCCCCCCCCCCCCCCCCCCCCCCCCAGCCCACCTTGGGATTTTCAGATGGAGAGGAAAATCCCTCTTCCTCCCCGTGGCCTGTGGGCTTTCAAAACCAATGACGTTTCGGAGTTGCAATGGAAAAGGTGACTGGTTCCTGGAAATCACCAAGTTCACTGACTTCCGACGTGTGGTTCCAGCCCGCAGGGGGGAATCAGGAAGTGGGAAGGAGAGAAGCAAAGTCAGACACAGCACCTGAAGGACCCGACACAAACTGCATTGACGTATAATCAATCACCCTCGTTGCTAAACCTCCCAACACTTGAACAACAACAGCACTGTCTTCAAGTGTGGTGACTGGGAGGGGCCTCAGGAACAAGGGAAAGGGTTGGATTGGAAACATGATTAAGTATCGGTCCTAGGACTAAAGGATACCGGGAGAAAGCGGGAACAGGGTACTGAGTTGGATGGTCAGCCATGATCATATAGAATGGCAGCAGGCTCAAAGGGCCGAATGGCCTCCTCCTGCTCCTATTCTGTATGTTGAAATGTTTGCAAAAGATGATTGGGAGAGATGCATGGGCACACAGGTTGGAGGAGAGGGAATGAAGTCAATGAGATACATTAGGAAGGGGATAGGCTGGTAAGGAGTTCAGGAATATGGAGAAAATGGATTGGAAGTTTCATAGAGAAGGGATTGGAATAAACATTGGGAATGGAGTGATGGACAGCAGAGTCGAGGAATTACATTGAGAAAGAGTTCAGGAGTCCAGGGAGAAAGCACACCGGGAAAATGTGAGGAAAGTGGGTCATCGGGATACAGAGCTGAAAAATGTGTTGCTGGAAAAGCGCAGCAGTTCAGGCAGCATCCACGGAGCAGGAGAATCAACGTTTCGGGCATCAGCCCTTCTTCAGGAATTCTTCGATTCTCCTGCTCCTTGGATGCTGCCTGACCTGCTGCGCTTTTCCAGCAACACATTTTTCAGCTCCGATCTCCAGCATCTGCAGTCCTCACTTTCTCCATCTGGTAGACGGCACTGACCAATGAGAAAGGACCAAAAAAGATGACTGACTCAAATTTGCCCAGTTTCCTGTTGAACAACGATCCATGCTGCAGCTGTCAGACAAGACAAAAAAAAGGGAAAACTGCTTCACGTCAGGAGCTAAACAAGCACTCAGCTCCTCACACAGGCCTACAGGACGTTTGTCAGCCATTGTAACAGGTAACCAGTTCCACAGGCAGTGCAGCACTCCCTCAGTACAGGCACCAACATCAACTGTAACCCTGCTCAGATTGAGAAAGAGCCAGGAGAGGATGCCTTGTGGGGTTCAGCTCTTAAATAAACATCCCCTGGGTCAACACTCCTTCACAAGACATGTCAGAACAAAGTGGGTGCGACGCCAACACCTTGGAAAGCCTGATGTGAATGAACTGTTCCCTTCGAGCGGTGTTGACAGGAGTTCAAACCCCAGGTCAGACAGCAGCTGGAAGAACGCAAAGTCTATGAAATAAATCTGAAATAAAAAATGCTAGTCTCAGTAATCATCATGGACCTTTATCGTGAATATCCTTCAGCATTAGGAACCCTCCGTCCTTACCTGGCCTACACGTGACTCCAGACCCACAGCAATGTGGGCGACTCTGAGATCGACGACACTCCATTGGAAAAAGTCCTGAGAAAGACCTGAAACCGGACGGATTGACCTGGCATCGACCTTGGCACAGGAAAAGACAACAGCAGATACAGCCCTGTCGGTCCTGCAGGGTCCTCCTGGAGGCTGGTGCCAACATTGGGAGAGCTGTCTCACAGACTCACCAGGCACCAGCCTGACACAGTCACACTCACAGAGTCCCACCCTACAGACAGTGTCCCAGACCCCACCATCACCGTCCCTGGGTATGTCCCGTCCCACAGGCAGGACAGACCCTGCAGAGAGGGGGTGGCACAGTGGGATACAGTCAGGAGGGAGTTACCCTGGGAGCCCCCAATGTTGACTCCGGACCCCCTGAAGTCTCATGGCTTCAGGTTAAACATGGGCAAAAAAACCTTGTTTAAAATTCATGTGATGTGGTCATCTCTGGCCAGGCCCAGCATTTACTGCCCATCCCTAATTGCCCAGGGGGCAGTTAAGAGTCAATCCCATTGCTGTGGGTCTGGAGTCACATGTAGGCCAGACCAGGTAATGATGGCAGTTTCCTTCCCTCAAGAACATTAATGAACCAGATGGGGTTTCCCAACAGTTGGCAATGGATTCATAGTGATGATTAGCCTCATAATCCCAGATATTTTATTATTATTATTATTCAATTGAAATTCTATTATCTGCCGTGGTGGGCGTTCAAACTCAGCTCCCCAGACGCTGTTTGGATCTCTGGATTAATTGTTTCCTGATGAAGGGCTTTTGCCCGAAACGTCGATTTCGCTTCTCCTTGGATGCTGCCTGAACTGCTGTGCTCTTCCAGCCCCACGAATCCAGAATCTGGATTAATCGTCTAGTGATAATACCACTCACAAGCACCTGCTCCTTACCATGTTCCACCCTCCCTTGACCGATGAATTGATACGCCTCCATGCTGAACAGCACTTACAGGAAGCACTGAGGGTGGCAAGAGTGCAAAATGTACTCTGGGTGGGGATATAAGGGAGGCAATATTCTAGTGGCACTATTACTAGAACTGTTCATCCAGATTCTCAGTGCAGGTTCATAGCTCCTTGAAAGTGGAGTCGCAGGTAGATAGGATAGTGAAGGCAGTGTTCGGTATGCTTTCCTTTATTGGTTAGAGTATTGAGTACAGGAGTTGGGAGGTCATGTTGCAGCTGTACAGGACATTGGTTAGGACACATTTGGAATATTGTGTGCAATTCTGGTCTCCTTCCTATCGGAAGGAAATTGTAAAACCGGAAAGGGTTCAGAAAATAATCGCAAGAATGTTGCCAGGGTTGGAGGGTTTGAGCTACAGGGAGAGTCTGAACAGGCTGGGGCTGTTTTCCCTGGAGCGTCGGAGGCTGAGGGGTGACCTTATAGAGGTTTACAAAATTATGAGAGGCATGGATAGGATAAATAGACAAAGTCTTTTCCCTGGGGTCAGGGAGACCAGAACTAGAGGGCATAGGTTTAGGGTGAGAGGGTAAAGATATAAAAGGGACCTAAGGGGCAACCTTTTCACACAGAGGGTGGTACGTGTATGGAATGAGCTGCCAGAGGATGTGGTGGAGGCTGGTACAATTGCAACATTTAAGAGGCATTTGGATGGGTATATGAATAGGAAGGGTTTGGAGGGATATGGGCCAGGTGCTGGCAAATGGGACGAGATTAATTTAAGATATCTGGTCAGCATGGATGAGTTGGACCGAAGGGTCTGTTTCCGTGCTATACATCTCTATGATTCTATGACTGCATGGTCAGAGGACCCAGATTGGAATCCCACCATGGCAGATGGTGGAATTTGAATTCAATAAGAATCTGAAATTAAGAGTCTGATGATCACCATGAATTTCCAACATTGTTGATTGTTGGAAAAGCCCATCTAATTCACTAACATCCTTTCGGGAAGGAATCTGCCATCGTTACCTGGTCTGGCCTACATGTGACTCCAGACCCACAGCAATTCAGGATGGGTTATAAAGGCTGGGCCTAGCCAGTGACACTCTTATATCGTGAATGAATACAAATAAATTTAATGTCCACCACCAAGAGTAGCTCAGCAGCAGAACTACTGATCGAGTTAGTCGGGTCCTAAAGGATGTCGCTGCTAGACTGGGGGGGCTGGGTGATTGCTGTGGTCTGGGGACAGGCCCAACCTCCTCAACCTCTCCTCGTAGACCAGCCCCTCCATCCCCAGGATCAGCTGAGTCAACCGCATCTGGACTGACTCCAGTGTCAGTCTATGGTTTCCTGAGATAGAGGACCCAAAACTGTTTGGTTTCAAACCTAACTCCATACACAGTCACATAATCCAGGCTGATACTATTAAGGAATACATTTTTTTTCTGAGATGCTTTATTTCAAATGCTACATTAAATCAAGATCCTGTTCACCCCCTCAGGTGGGTACAAAAATTCCAATGTTAGCATTATGAGTGTGGTTTGGGAATTCCTTATGTTTTGGTCAGTATATATCCATCTTCCTACATCACTAAAATGATCCCTACTTCAAAGCACCTTTTAAAATATTCCATTTGTTGTTTTGGAAGTTCGCAATATGTTTT
>NC_092740.1:5765013-5812513 GCF_047496795.1 Chiloscyllium punctatum
ACACGCTCACACACACACTCACACTCACACTCACACACACTCACACTCACACTCACACACACTCACACACACACATACACACACACAGACACACCCACACACTCACACACACACACTCGTACACTCACACACACACACTCACACACACACACTCACTCACACCCAAGCACACACACGCACACACTCACACACACACACTCACACTCACACTCACACACTCATACACACACACACACACACACACAGACACACACACATACACACACACATACACACAGCCGTACACACACACACACATACACACAGCTGTACACACACATACACACACACACAGCCATACACACACATACACACACACACACAGTCGTACACACACACACTCACACATACACACACAGACACACACACACACACACACACACAGACACACACAGACATACACACACACACTCATACACACAGACACACACACTCATACACATACACATACACACAGCCGTACACACACATACACACACACATACACGCACACAGCCGTACACACACATACACACACACATACCAGGGGTAAACAAACACTTCACATAACTGGGCAAAAATAAAACTTTGAAACCCCAGCAGTGTTCAGAAATGACTGTGATTCCAGTCAATGAGCTGCTGTCTGTCAGACAATGAGCGAGGGGACTTTGCTGTCTCCACAGTAATCTTTGCAGTTCTCAGTTTGAACGATCAGGTGGGGTGGGGGGGGGGTGATAATGGCAGGTGTAGCACTGAGCGTGTGTTGATGGATAACATCAGGGTTTCTGGCAGAGACCAATCCCATCTTTTCACTCCCCATCTTGGGATGTCTCTCCAGGGTGATCCATCAGGGTATAAACTGAGCAGGGCATTGAGGAGTCCCCAGTTAGCTCCTCCCCACCACCCTCGTAAGCACAGTGTCTCCAGAAACTCACTCCTATCATCACTCGGCTCAGGCCAGGACAGAACCACCTTGGGAACTAATCACAGGAGAGGCTGCAGGAAAGATCTATCCCTAGACATTGTGGGAATCAACCCAGCCGATGGTCAGTGTCTCATGGTCTATGCCCAATGGTCAGTGCCCCATGGTCTGTGAATCACAGTCAGTGTCCAATGGTCAGTGCCCCATGGTCAGTGCCCCTTGGTCAGTGCCTCACAGTCAGTGTCCAATGGTCAGTGTCCAATGGTCAGTGCCCCATGGTCAGTGCCTAATGGTCAGTGCCCCATGGTCAGTGCCCCGTGGTCAGTGTTTCATGGTCTGTGCCCCATGGTCAGTGTCCAATGGTCAGTGCCCCATGGTCAGTGCCTAATGGTCAGTGTCCAATGGTCAGTGCCCCATGGTCAGTGTCTCACAGTCAGTGTCCAATGCTCAGTGCCCCATGGTCAGTGTCTCACAGTCAGTGTCCAATGCTCAGTGCCCCATGGTCAGTGCCCCTTGGTCAGTGTTTCATGGTCTGTGCCCCATGGTCAGTGTCTCACAGTCAGTGTCCAATGGTCAGTGTCCCATGGTCAGTGCCTAATCGTCTGTGCCCCACTGTCACTGCCCTGTGGTCTGTGCCCTATGGTCAGTGCCCCATAGTCAGTGTCTCACAGTCAGTGTCCAATGGTCTGTGCCCTGTGGTCAGTGTCCCACAATCAGTGCCCCATGATCAGTGTCCTGTGGTCTGTGCCCCATGGTCAGTGCCTCATGGTCAGTGTCTCACAGTCAGTGCCCCATGGTCAGTGTCCCATGGTCAGTGCCCCATGGTCAGTGCCCCATGGTCAGTGTCCCGTGGTCAATGCCTCTTGGTCAGTGTCCCATGGTCAATGCCCTATGATCAGTGCCTCATGGTCAGTGTCCCACAGTCAGTGCCCCATGGTCAGTGTCCCGTGGTCAATGCCACTTCGTCAAGTCCCAATGGTCAGTACCCAATGGTCTGTGCCCCTCAGTTAGTGCCCTATGGTCAGTGTGGCATGGTCAGTGTCCAATGGTCAGTGTCCAATGGTCAGTGCCCCATGGTCAGTGCCTAATGATCAGTGCCCCATAGTCAGTGCCCCATGGTCAGTGCCCCGTGGTCAGTGCCCCATGGTCAGTGCCTAATGGTCTGTGCCCCACAGTTAGTATCCAATGGGCAGTGCCCCATGGACAGTGCCTCTTGGTTAGTGCCCAATGGTCAGTGCCCCATGGTCAGTGCCTAATGGTCTGTGCCCCATTGTCACTGCCCTGTGGTCTGTGCCCCATGGTCAGTGTCTCACAGTCAGTGTCCAATGGTCTGTGACCCGTGGTCAGTGCCCCACAGCCAGTGTCCCATGGTCAGTGTCCTATGATCTGTGCCCCATGGTCAGTGTCCCAAGGCCAGTGTCCCATGGTCAGTGTCCCATGGTCTGTGCCCCATGGTCAGTGCCCCATGGTCAGTGTCCCAAGGCCAGTGTCCCATGGTCAGTGTCCCATGTCAGTGTCCCATGGTCAGTGTCCCAAGGCCAGTGTCCCATGGTCAGTGTCCTATGATCTGTGCCCCATGGTCAGTGCCCCATGGTCAGTGTCCCATGGTCAGTGCCCCATGGTCAGTGTCCCAAGGCCAGTGTCCCATGGTCAGTGTCCTATGATCTGTGCCCCATGGTCAGTGTCCCATGTCAGTGTCCCGTGGTCAGTGCCTCTTGGTCAGTATCCCACAATCAGTGCCCCATGGCCAGTGTCTCGTGGTCAATGCCTCTTGGTCAGGGCCCAATGGTCAGTGCCCAATGGTCTGTGCCCCACAGTTAGTGCCCTATGGTCAGTGTGGCATGGTCAGTGTCCAATGGTCAGTGTCCTGTGGTCAGTGCCCCATGGTCAGTGCCTCATGGTCAGTGCCCCGTGGTCAGTGCCCCATGGTCAGTGTCCTGTGGTCAGTGTCCTGTGGTCAGTGTCCTGTGGTCTGTGCCCCATGGTCAGTGCCCTGTGGTCTGTGCCTCATGGTCAGTGCCCCATGGTCAGTGCCCCGTGGTCTGTGTCCCATGCTCTGTGCCCAATGGTCAGTGCCCTGTGGTCAGTGCCCCATGGTCAGTGCCCCATGGTCAGTGTCCTGTGGTCTGTGTCCCACAGTCAGTGTATCATGGTCTGTGCCCCGTGGTCAGTGCCCCGTGGTCTGTGTCCCATGCTCTGTGCCCCATGGTCAGTGCCCCGTGGTCAGTGCCCTGTGGTCTGTGTCCCATGGTCAGTGCCCTGTGGTCTGTGCCTCATGGTCAGTGCCCCATGCTCTGTGCCCCATGGTCTGTGCCCCATGGTCAGTGCCCCATGGTCAGTGCCCTGTGTTCAATGCCCTATGGTCAGTGTCCTGTGGTCAGTGTCCTGTGGTCAGTGTCCCTTGGCCAGTGCCCCATGGTCAGTGCCACATGGTCTGTGCCCCATGGTCAGTGCCCCGTGGTCAGTGCCCCATGATCAGTGCCCCATGGTCAGTGCCCCATGGTCAGTGCCCTGTGGTCAGTGCCCCATGGTCAGTGCCCCATGGTCAGTGTCCTGTGTTCAGTATCCCACAATCAGTGCTCAATGGTTATGGGACTTGACTGTGTGTCCCTGCACTGTACCCACCCTCCACCCTCTAGCCCTCTGACCCCAGGCCAATCTGCCCCACTCGCACCTATCACACAAAAACAGAAGGAGACCATTCAGCCCCTCTCGAAGCCTGTTTGACAGGAACAGATTGATGGTGTTGTTCTCAGTTTTTAAGAATGAAAGTGTGTGTTTTGAGTAGTCTGACTGAGTACAGCAGGCCACCAATGATGGGTGAGTTTTGATTGGGTAACAGTATATTGCGAGTCAGGAGGATATTAATCAGCCAGGGTTTCCAATTTCAATCATACAGTCGAGTCAGAGATCACGAGTGGATCCGCAGCAGAATTACTGATCGAGCTGGTCGGGTCCTAAAGGGCATCGCTGCTAGACTAGGTCTGGGGCAGGTGGTGAGGGAACCAACAAGAGGGGAAAACATACCTGACCCCACCCTCACCAAACTGCCAGCTGCAGATGAATCTGTCCATGACAGTATCAGTCCTTGTGGAGACAAAGTCCCACCTTCACATTGAGAGTACCCTCTATCGGGTTGTCTGACTCAATGTTGTAGTGAAGCCACATTCCTGATGAAGACTCAAACCGTCGATTCTCCCGCTCCTCGGATGCTGCCTGACCTGCTGTGCTTTTCCAGCACCACACTCTCGACTCTGATTTCTAGCGTCTGCTGTTCCCGCTGTCTCCTAAAAGGTTGTAGAAGTCAGGCCTGGATTATTCACAATGATCCTCAGCCAGAAACGCCGGGTGGGTGATGTTCCAGATCTCTGAGTGATCGGTTTGAGAGCTGATCTCACATTACCTCTTGTCGCACCAGAGGTCATGTGAATCACCCGCGTAATCTCGGTTACACCGCGATGGGTCTGATGTTAACGTCTGGGTGAAGGGCGGGGATTGCGGGAGGAGGCTGAATTACCAGGGCAGTGGGGTAAATAGGGTCAAGCCTCTCTGTTGAACGTTGTGATGGTGCACCCAGAGGCGATGTGCTTGAGATTAAATTTCGACACAACCAGAGATTCAGGCAGGTGTCCAGAATGACAGTGAAGCAGATTAGACTGGAAGCAGAGAGAGAGAGAGAGAGAGAGAGGGCGGGGGGAGGGAGGGGGTGGGGTGGGGGGGGGGAGGGGAGGGAGGGAGGTGGAGAAGGTTCCAAAAGAGAATTCCATGGAATTGGCAGGTACATGAATAGCCGCTGTGGATGTGTGGTTTTAAATCCCTCTGAAGCAGCGTGAGGAACTGAACAAACAAATCTGACAAGAACATTTAGCACCTGCAAAGGTGAGGGTGAGACTGTTGAATCGGTTGTTGCTTCCAGCTGGTTTGAAGGTAATCTTTCATTCCCTGGTCTGTCTGAGCTTGTCTCTAACCCTCCCCCCCCTTAGTCCTCACCCGGACACCTCATGGTGGCACAAGACTCCCAGTCAGACCCAAACCTTGGCTTCTGTTGGTATTTGATACCAGCCTTCCCCACTTCCGGGAATGAATGGTCAATAATTGGAAGGGGCAGATGTAAAGTGAAGAAACAGCTTGGAGGAAATATTAATCCGCCCTTCAGAAACCTTCTAGTAGTGCCTTAGGGAGAAAGAAAACCAATAGAAAAACTATACTGCAAAGATTTGGGCTGTGGGATCTTGCTATGTGCTTGGGATCTTGCTGTACATTGGATCTTGCTGTGTGTGTGGGATCTTGCTTCATGGGATCTTGCTGTATGTATGGGATCTTACGTGGCCATAAAAGTATATAAAAAGCACACAGAATGGGCAGCATGTGGCCGGGTGTGTACTCTATTATGGACCAGACCAGACCAGACCTCAAAACATCTGAAGAAGATTGTCCAGGACCCTAATTTTTACTGGTTTTGTAAAGTGCCTGTTCCAGATACGATGCGACTTGCCAAACTACTCAATGTTAAACAAAAACACGATTTATTTAAACACTGTCGTTGAAATACATCCTTAGAAACAGGAATTTAGAAGAACCTTATTCTATTGGAAACCTGTTATGGACCAGGTCAGACCCCGCAAGATCTTTCAAGAAGGTAGCCCTGACCCCTAACATTCTGGATTAGTGGTGCTGGAAGAGCACAGCAGTTCAGGCAGCATCCAAGTAGCTTCGAAATCGACGTTTCAAGCAAAAGCCCTTCATCAGGAACAGAGAACAGGCCCATTGGCCTGTTATGAATGTCTGTGCCAACCATGATGTCATTCTAAACTAATCCCATCTGCTGCCCATGATCCCTATTCCACTATTCCCTGCCTGTTCACGTCTCTGTCTAAGTGCCTTTTAAACTTTAGTGTTGTATCTGTTTCTACACCTCCCCTGGCAACACAGTCCAGGCACATGCCACACTCTGTGTAAAACATTTGCCTCAAAAACTGTTCAAGAAAGTAGGAGCCCAGGAACCCAAAACCAAGTTACACATTGAATCCAAAATTGGCTCAGAGACACGAGGCAGAGGGTGATGGTGGAGGGATGTTTCTGTGAATGGAGATCATTTCCAGTAGGGCTCTGCAGAACCCATTAACCTTATATACCTGTGTCAGGTCCCCTCTTAATCTCTGCTGCTCCAAGAAAAACCCCAGTCTATCCAATCTTTAACGATAGCTTAGTTCTTGCTGCCTAGCCAGCATCTTGGGAAATCTCTTTTGTACCCTCTCTACTGCAAGCACATCCTTCCTATAATGTGGTGACCAGAAAGTTCTCCGGTTGTGACCTAACTAGCGTTATGTACAGTTCCAGGAGAACCTCAGTGCTCTTGTATCCTATGAGCTGAGGCTAATTAAAACAAGTATCCCATATGCCTTTGTAACCACTTCATCTACCTGCCTGCTACCTTCAGGCATCTGTGGAGACGGACGCTAAGATCCCTCTGATCTTCAGTACTTCTCACAATCCGACCATTTGTGATGTCATCTTTTGTTTTGTTAGCCCTTCTTTAAATGCATTTCCTCACTTTTCCAGCTTGAATTCCATTTGCCATAATTCCACCTGTCTTACTGACCAGCCCATTACTATCCTCCTGTAGTATACAGCTATCCTCTTCACTATTTTACATCCAAATGTCTTGTTTGTACCTCCATTCAGTGAAACAGCCTTCTACCATCACCCTCTGCCTCTTGCCTCACAGCCTGGTTGACAAAGACCCAACTACACGAACCCCGTCTTCCAGCTCTTGATTGCTCTGGCAAAAGGCATGAATATCTGAATAAAACGTAAAGGTTGTGAGAGTTTCTGACGCAACAGCAATTTCAGTCAATGAGCTCCAGACTCCCACCACCTTCTGAGTGAAAGGAAGCTGTTTCAACTCTCTCTCTGACCTTAAATCCATGTCTCCTGGTCATCAACCCTTCCACAACTTGTAAAAGTACATTCCTGCCTGTGACTCTCATTACCTTGTCTATCGTCATATACCATCAACCTCTATACCAGGCTTACCCACAACGAGCATTGATCAGTTGCTAGTCTCACTTAAACAAACATGGCACAGTTGAATATTATACACCAGGTAGTGTAACACCCACACTGTGGTTAGAAAGTAGGTTCAAACCAGAGACACATGGAATGGATAAAGTTAAAGAAGGAGATCATTTGGTCTGTTGGACCTGTACTGTTTAGGAAAGACATACTTATGTTGAAGGAGCATGAGGAACTGATGTATATAACTGTTGGGCTATTCTGAATTAGAAAGGATTTACCCAGGATTTGGTAGGGCATGTGATTTCTTGGAAGGGACTAAGAGTGATGTGGTCTATGAGTAAATTGCAAATTTTTGAAAAGGCGAGGAACTTTGGAAAGGAGATAAGCAAAAGGATCTGTGCGATTCGGGGTTGATGACTTTTATTGCTGGACAAACTGAGTGTGGACGATGTGGGGCCTATTGGCTGAGGGTTGCCTGGCAACACTGTTCCGCAGTTGGTTCCTGTTTTTCCAGGACCTGGAAATGACAGAAGAAGAAAGGAAAAAATCCCTCCAATGTGTGCAGTAGCCCAATCTCTCTCTCCTGAAGGTGAAGAGGAAACTATTAGAAGGTTATTAAACTAGAAAGAGTACAGAAAAAATTAGCAAGGCTGTGACCAGGACTGAAGGGTTTAAGTTGTAAGGAGATGCTGAACAGGCTGGGGCTATTTTCTCTGGAACTTTGGAGGCTGAGGGGTGACCTTATAGAGGTTTATAAAATCATGAGGGACATGGATAGGATAAATAGACAAAGTCTTTTCCCTGGTCTTGGGTAGTCCAGAACTAGAGGGCATAGGTTTAGGGTGAGAGGGGAAAGATATAAAAGAGTCCTGAGGGGCAACGTTTTCACGCAGAGGGTGGTATGTGTGTGGAATGAGCTGCCAGAGGATGTGGTGGAGGCTGGTTCAATTGCAACATTTAAAAGGCATCTGGATGGGTCTATGAATAGGAGGGGTTTGGAGGGATAAGGGCGGGTAAGTGGAGTTGAAATGTCTATCAGCCATGATTGAATGGCAGAGTGGACTTGATGGGCCAAATGGCCTTACTTCCACTCCTTTGTCTTATGGCCTTATGAGCCAAGTGCTGGCAAATGGGACTAGATTAGGTTGGAATATCCGGTTGGCACGGATGGGTTGGGCCGAATGGTCTGTTTCTGAGCTGTAAGATTCTTACCGTGGGACAAGCTGCATAGATCTATCTCTCTTTCTCAGTGAAGTCTGTCCAGAACGTTCCAGGTATCAGGATCTTTGGCGATCTCACATAATCATGAAAGCTGAACTGTTCAAAGATCTAGATCTAACTGGCTTTCCATCTAAAGTGAGGTGTGGTCTGGAGATTTCCCATCACTCCGGAGGGGTCAGCGTTTTGATTTCTTCAGCGGGAATCTTGGGACACTGTGGGATGTCGAGTTGGGATCCTTGGTTCATGGTGGTTCTGTTTGTAAAAGAAAACCCATACCATCCCTGCATAGCCGTGCTGTCTTGTTGGTGAATTGGTTTGGGATTAATGGGATCCAGTTTAATTCTGGAATATAGTTCAGTTGTTCACCATTTTCTACTGATTTAGACAATAATATTTTGCTCTGAAAACAAGTCGTTTTTGAGTTGATTCAAGAAGCCAGTTGAATGTCTCGTTGGCTGTTGCTTCCCTGACCTTGTTCCCCAAAAGTCGAGCTCTAACTTTCGGGGGGTGGCTCCCTTTCCTGCACCAGAACTGTCCCCCCACCCCACACCCATCCTGTTGGAGGGGATGGATCCTCTCCAAGTCTATTCACCCTCTTTCGAAACCTCTGTGAGATGCTTTACAATTGGAACTGATGACGTCATTATGGAATATGAATAATTAGGCCAAGGCTGAACGATGGGACTGTCCGTTAGGCCGACGGACATAACTATCACAGCACCTCAAACGGCAGCAGGTGTAAATACTCCAAGATCAATGAGTGCAAACACAGAGGTTAATTTTGCATCAGACTTGGTAAAGCTCCAGACCTTGCTGGAGATGTGGGCTCGAGGGCTCTCCAGGGAAAGCTAATGCGGGGGTGGTGGAAATGTCTCCAAGAACAATCATCAAGCTTCACACTGACCAAAGGGAAAGAGCCTGAGCGATTAGCACCACGCCCAGCACCAACCGCATTGAGAGGCAGCCAATGGCCTCTTGGTATTATCGCCACACTGTTAATATTCCACGGACCTGGGCTCAAGTCCCACTCCAGAGGAACTTTGATTATCTGAAGGACAGGGCCGGGGAGAAATTGCATTTAGATAATCGATGCTGGATAACATAGGTAGCCGTGCATCGGGACCTGGCGATCTTGTTCGGCTGATCCAAATCCCGGATAATTAAATAATAAAAGTAAATTACTGCGGGTGCTGGAATCTGAAACCAAAAGAGAAAATGCTGGAAAATCTCAGCAGGTCTGGCAGCATCTGTAAGGAGAGAAAAGGGCTGACATTTCGAGTCTAAGTGATCCTTTGTCAAAGCTTTTGGTCCTGGATGATTAATGCTTTCCTGTACAGCATTCCTTAATCTTGCTGATGTTGAGAGCGGTTGTTATCATCGCTTCACCAAGCCCTCTACCTCTAGTCTGTATTCTGACTCATTGTTGTTAGGTCTCTGAACTAGTACGGTGGTGTCAACGACAAACTTGCAGGTGGTGTTTGTTGCTTTGGAATTTGGTTCCACAGTTGTGAGTGTACAGGAAGGAGCTGGGAATGCATTCTTGCGAGGTTCCAATGTTGAGGGTGGAGGAGGTGCTGCTGTCTACCTTGCGGTCTGTGGGTCAGGAAGCTGAGGATCCTGTTGCAGAGGGAGGAGCCGAGACCCAGGCATGGGAGGTTTGAGATTTGTCCTGGGGTGGGAGACGGTAGGGCGAGGGCAGTGGGTGTTTGTACTGGGAGGAGGGAACCAGGCAATTCTACTCTCAAGGTTGGGGCAACCATGAAGAGGTGGCAGCTGTCTGTACTCCATCTGGATTGCCTGACGAGAAAAGGTGAGGCCTGTGTCCTCTGGAGTTTGGAAGAGTCAGCGGTGGCTGAATCAAAGCATACCAGATCCTGAGGGGAGTTGACTGGGTGGATATTGAAGGAATCTTTCCTCTTGTGGGGGTCTTTAGGATTCCCTTCCTCAAAAGGCAACCTTTAAATATTTTTAAGGCAGAGGGAGATAGATTCTTGGTGTCCAAGGGGATGGAAGTTTATAGGAATGTAGAATTGAAGTTAAGATCAGAGCTACCATTGAACCGTTTCATTTATTCACAGATTGAGGGTGTTTCCAGCTGGGTTACTCCCCGTCTCTAATTGTCCAGAGGGCAGTTAAAAGTCACCCACATTGCTGTGGGTCTGGAGTCACGTGTAGGCCCAGACCAGGTAAGGATGGCAGTTTCCTTCCCGAAAGGACATTAGTGACCCAGATGGGTTTTACCCAATAATCGACAATGGTCATCGTTCGGCTCTTAACTCCAGATGTTTATTGAATTCGATTCCCCCCATCTCTGTGGCAGGGTTCAAACTCAGGTCCCCAGGATATGACTTGGGTCTCTGGATTAACAGTAATACCACTAGGCCCATTGCTTCCCCTGAATAGCAGCGTAGACAGGCAGCTGCCTGGCTACGCGGTGTTCGTCCAGCCTCCTGCCCGTCCATTTTGGATTCCAGCATCCGCAGGTTTTTTGCCTCTCTCCCCTGAATGGCAGAGCAGACACTGAGGGGGCCGAACGGCCTGCTCCCATAGTTTGTCCATAGGATATTCGATTGTGAAACAGTCAGGCTGAAAGTGGCCCTCAGTGAGTCCCTGAAACGTGGGCAACGTCTGACAAGGGAGATTATAGGAACAGTAGGAGGCCATTCAGCCCCATTCTGCCTTCATTTCGAGTCTGACTGATCTGTACCCTAACTCTATTTGAGCAGCTTGGGTTCTGAACCCTTGCGTCTATTTTGAAAATGTCTCTCCTCTGCCCCGTCGTGTCCCTCAGTTCCAGCAGCACTGTGTGATATAGGAATCCAGGTTAAACACTCTGCAGTTACCGGGATTAAAACAGAAAGTGCTGGAGAAACTCAGCCCTCCATCCGGTCTGTGCAGCCCTGTTCATTTTAATCAGATCCCCCTATGATTCTTCAAGTGAGTATCGTTCCAGTGGAACCAATCTCTTGTTGTTGGGACAATCCACCCACCCATCCCCGGTGCTGCGGCCCCTCTATGGCTGAGCACAATAGGTTGGAACATTGACTGTGGCCTTGAGCTCCATGACACACAATGTGCTACGTCCCTCACTCAACTCCGGGAGCACCCCATGTCCCTGCCTGACCCCTCCAGTCCAGGGAGAGCTGGGTCAGATGCCTGATTCGGGCTGCAGGGAGAGGATATGTTTCCCGTGGTTAGGGTGTGTCGAACCAAGGCACACGCTCTCTGGATAAGGGCTCGGCCACCTAGGACTGAGACGAGGAAACATTTCTTCACTCAGAGGATTGTGACCCCCCTGTCGAATTCTCGAAAGCTCTGCAATCAGGTCAAGAAAGAGACAGATAATGTTTTACATTTTGAACTTGGGTCTCCCAGCTCAGAGATATGGGCACTACCACGGTGTCACTAGGGCCCAACCCCAGTGTAGACCCCTCCCACCTTCCACAATGATCACATTGAGCAGTGATGCCTGGGGCCTTGGATCATACGCAGCTGTCAGAGCAAAGGCGTAACTGATATCGCGGAGAGTTTGCAAGGCTGTCTGTCGAATTCTCACCATGTATTTCAAAGAACCCGCAGTTTTCTTAAGTTAGCAACGTTGTTAAACAAGCCAGAGAAAGGATTTCACAACAAGGTGATTAAAAACAAGATTAATCTTCTTGGAAATGTCAAAATAATGAGGCCGCTTCCAAGAAACCACCACAGAGCTGAGAAATGGCCCTCAGGAATGTCTGGTTATCTCCATCACCCTGTTTACAAATGTTCTGACACAGAGCTGCAGCAGGTGGAACTTGAATCTGAGTCTCCTATCCCACTGGTAAGGACACTGCCACTACATCATACAGAGGTAGGGACACTACCACCGCACCATAAAGAGAAAGGGACACTACCACCACACCAGAGTCAACACTGACTCAAACACTGCTCTGATCGCACATTGTCAATTCACCCCAGGGGCCTGCACCTTCATTAAGATTGTCTGTGGGATGTGGGCGTCACTGGCTGGGCCCAGCATTCATTGCCTGCCCCTAATTGCCCAGAGGCAGGTAAAAATTAATCACACTCTGATGAAGGGTCACTGGACTGGAAATGTTAACACTGCTCTCTTCTCACAGATGCTGCCAGACCTACTGAGTTTCACCAGAAATTTCTGTGTTTGTCCCAACCACATTGGTGTGGGTTTTGGAGTTACATGTAGGCCAGACCAGGTGAGGTCACAGATTTCCCTCCCTAAAGGACATGAGTGAACCAGATGGGAAAAGTGAGAATGTGAGTTCCTGTTTCAGGTTTCAGTCCTTTTCCCTTGGGTTGGAGCTACACTAGACTGTGTGTGCACCACGAGTAGAGAAAGCCCAGTACTGATTGGGAGTCATGGCGTCATACAGTACAGAAACAGACCCTTTGGCCCAATCAGTCCTTGCCAACCATCGTCCCAAACTAAACTACCCCCACCTGCCTGTTCCTGGCTTATGTCCCTCCAAATATTTCTTACGTCTCTAAATGTCAGGAATCACAGGAATGTCTGGTTATCTCCATCACCCTGTTTACAGATGTTCTGACACAGATCTGTAGCAGGTGGGACTTGAATCTGGGCCTCCTATCCCACCAGTATGGACACTACCACCACACCCTAAAGAGAAAGGGACACTACCCGCATCCATCACTTCCTCTGGCAGTTCATTCCACACACGAACCACTCTCTGTATAAATACATTGTGCCTCATGTCCTTTCTCCTCTCACCTTAAAAATATGACCCTTCGTTTTGAGATCCCCCACCCCAGGGGAAAGACACCTACCATTTATCAGATCTGTGCCCCTCATGATTTTACAAACCTCTATAATCCCACCCCTCAACCTACAGTGAGAAAGACCCTGATCTCCCCAGACTTTCCTTATAACTCAAACCCTCCACTCCCGGCAACATCCTGGTAAATCCTTTCTGAACATTCCCCAGCATTATTAGCATCCCTCCTTTAACAGGGCGACCAGAACTGGACACAGTACTCTAATAGTGGCCTCACTAATGTCCTGTACAACCTCAACATGATGTTCCAACTCCTATACTCAAAGGCCTGAGCAATCAAGGTAAGTGTGCTAAATTCCTACTTAACTACCCTGTGATGCAAACTTCAAATAATTATTTACCTCAACCCCTAGGTCCCCCTGTTCTACAACACCCAGGGCCCTACTTTTAATTGTATAAGTCCTGTCTGTGTTTGCTTTAGCAAAATGCAATATCTCACATCAATCCAAATTAATCTCCATCTGCCCCTCCTCAGCCCACTCACCCAGTGGATTGAGATCTCTTTGTAATCTGAGATAACCTTCTTCACTGTCCACTACAGATTAGATTAGCTTCCCTACAGTTTGGGAACAGGCCTTTCGGCCCAACTAGTCCACACCGACCCTCCGAAGAGTAACCCACCCAGACACATTTCCCTCTGACTAATGCACCTAACACCACGGGCAATTTAGCATGGCCAATTCACCTGACCAATCTTGGTGCCATCTGCAAACTTCCTAACCACGCCATTGATTTTCTCATCTCTCCAAATCATTGATGTAAGTGACAAACAAAACTGGACCCAGCACTGATCCCTGTTCATCTGAGGCCTTCAGTCTGAAAAACAACCCTCCACCACCACCCTGTCTCCTGCCATTAAACCATTTTCGTGTCCAATTGCCAAGCTCGTTCTGAATCTCATGCGATTTAACTTTAATTATTCTGCCTTGTGGAACCTCGTCAAAGGCTTTACTAAAGCCCAAGGAAACAATGTCTCTCGCTCTGCCCTCAATCTTATTGGCTACTTCCTCAAAAAAAACTCAATCGATTTGAGACATGGTTTCCCTTGCTCAAAGCCATGCTGTCTATCCCTAATCGTTTCTTGCCTCTCCAAATGTTATATTTTAGAATCACTTCCAACATCGTAGCCACCACTGAAGTCAGACTCACAGGTCGATAGTTTCCAGACTTCTGCTTACATCCCTTCTTAAACAAAGGCACAGCATTCCTGAATGGCACGGTGGCTCAGTGGTTAGCACTGCTGCCTCACAGTGCTAGGTACCCAGGTTCGATTCCAGCCTTGGACCACTGTCTGTGGCGTTTGCACCTTCTCCCTGTGTCTGTGTGGGTTTCCTCTTGGTCCTCTGGTTTCCTCCCATAATCCAAAGATGTGCAGGTTTGGTGAATTGAGCATCATGTTCAGGGATGTGTTGGTTAGGTGTAAATGTAGGGGGATGGGTCTGGATGGGTTACTCTTCAGAGAGTCAGCACGGATTTGTTGGGCCTGTTCCCACACTGTAGAAATTCTATGGTGTTCTATTAGCTACTCTCCGGTAACTCGCCTCAGATTGACTGAGAAGCTCAGCTCAAAGGAGAGTAATGATATATTTAAACAGACAGAACTTCATAACAAAGTAGCTCAAAACCAGGTTAATCTTCTCAAACATACCAAAATGATGAGTTTTTCCAGACATTCATGTCAGACCTGAGGAATATTGTCCTGGAATATTTCAACTATCTGCTTCTATATTTATCCATGTTCCTGTCCTGAGTGCTTTCCACAGTTCCCTCAAGGGAGCAGTCCTGGTGGACCCTCACAGACACACCCTCAGGTAGTGGGGGGTGGATTTCTGAGGGACGGTCATGAAACTCACTCCCTCCCCACTCATTATGTGGAAGGTCGATGGTAGGGTGCTTCCAGCGTCAATGCTGGCAGCCATTAAACCCTTATCATGCACGCTGATTGGCCAAGGATTAGCTTTCTGCCCCTTTTGGGGTGGGGGGTGGAAGGGTCAGAGCTTTGCCGACCCTATAGCCCCTGCAGTGGGCCCCTGACAGTGGGGGTGGGGGTGCTGTTGGGGGTCGGACTGAGGGTACATCTGGGGGAGGGAGTTGGTGTTGGGGTATCAACAGGAGCTACTTGGCTGACCTTGGTGAAGGGAAGATTTGGGGGTGGCAATGGGTGGTTGGGTTTCGGGGACTCAGCGTTGGGGGGAGTGGGGGAAGATTAAAGAGATGGTGTGACATTGGATTCCAGAGGGATAACCCAGTAAAGCTGGTGAATGGTGTGCACTGATCTGTCCCATCGGTATATTACCAAATGACAATGCTCCAGTGGTTCCCAGTGATCTCACTCCCGGCTTTACTGTGTTATTGTTGACAATTCTTCATGGTGTGGGGGAGGGGTTACCTCAGTGGGGACAGTGGACAGCCCCAAAGGAGGGTCACTCCTGACATGTACCCCTCAGGGGGAGCTACCTGTGTGAGATGGTCCTGTTCCCCATCACGTAATGCTCTGAGGTTTCAATGGGGCATTCTGCACTGGCAGGGGGCAATTACTGCCACCTCACCCCTCCCCCTCGCCCGTTAACCCTGACCCTCGCACTTTCTCTCTGAGGGCACTGTCAGACCAGATGAGTGTTTCCAATATTAGATTAGAATGTTAAACTGTCCCATCGTGTTAGGTGCATTAGTCAGGGGCAAATATAGGGGAGGGGAATGGGTCTGGGTGGGCTACTCTTTGGAGGGTCAGTGTGGAAACAAACCATTTGGCCCAACAAGTCCATGCTGACCCTCTGAAGAGTAACCCACCTAGACCCATGCCCCTACATTTCCCTCTGACTAATGCACCTAACATTACGGGCAATTGAGCATGGCCAATTCACCTGAGCTGCACATCTTTGGACTGTGGGAGGAAACCAGAGCACCCGGAGGAAACCCGCACAGACACGGGGAGAATGTATAGACTCCATCGCCTGAGGGGGAATTGAACCTGGGTCCCTGGCACTGTGAAGCAGCAGTGCTAACCACTGAGCCACCCATGTCTTCACTTCAGATCTCCAGCTCCTGTTCCTGCACAGGCATTCCGGTTACTTTGCGAGGGTCACCATTTCTGAGATTAGCCCTTTCTCTCAGATTAACTCAGTTTATAAATTCATAAGGTATCGGACCAGAATTAGGCCATTCGGCCCATCGAGTCTGTTCCGCCATTTGATCATGGCTGATATGAGCCTCATCCCCATTTTCCTGCCTTCTCTCCATATTCCTTCAACCCATTACCAATTTAAAAAAATCTGTCTAACTCCTTAAATGTACTCACTGTCCCAGCATCCACTGCACTTTGGGGTAGGGAATCCCACAGATTCACAACCCTTTGGGAGAAATAGTTACGCGTCAACTCTGTTTTAAATTTGCTCCCCCTTATCCTAAGCCTGTGACCTCTCCTCCAAGAATTGCCCATAAGAGGAAGCATCTGCTCCACATCTATTTTATCCACACCTTCTATCATCTTGAAAACCTCAATTTGATCTCCCCTCTTGGGTTCTTGGGTTCTCCCCTCTTGCTTCTAAATTCCAGTGAGTATACTGTTCATTTTCTCTTCATACGACACACCCCTCATCTCTGGGCTGAACCCAATGTAACATCTCCCACCTTCACGGGCTGGACTCAGGACCTTTTGGGGACACAGAGTGAAGATTCCAGGCAAAAGGTGTAGGGTGGGGTATGCTGGCGGGGGCTGGTCATGAGCTGGAACTCACTGCCCCCTGAGGTGAGGAAGAGGGAGTGATTCCGAATGGCAACGGGATGGGGCAGTTGAGGGAATCAAGCCCAGCAGGATTGCAGGGACAGCATGGGGGCATGGGGCTGAATGGATTGCTCCACAGAGAGCTTGCACAGCCTCGATGGACCGAATGGAGTCTCTCTGCACTCTCTCAATGAACGTAGGCCTTTGGGTGAGATGTGCAGCAATGTAACTGCTTTAACAAATTAACTAACGAGGCTTTTTTGCAATGCCACAGACCCATCATTGTCTGATAATCACAGATGGTATTAGTCCCCCAGTCAGGTACGCTACCACCTCAGAGTCAAAACCTTCTGAGTTCCAGAGCTTTCAAAACTGGCCCTATGTGGGACACCCTGTCTGCTCTCCCCGGGTGGGTGCGAAAAGATCTCATGGGGGTATTTCAATGAGTAGCAGAGGTGCTTGTCCCAGTGTCCTGGTCGATATTTCTCCATCAGTAAATGCCACAGAGACAGATGGCTGTCATGTCACCCCGTGAGTGTCCCAGCTGGAGATTCTGAACAAGTCCGATCCCAGAGTGAATCCTGGTTTGATGGACCACACATTACCCAGCGGTGTAAACATTTGATCCAACAACAAGGGGTTCTCCCGGAAACTTCACTGCAGTCACAGGACCTGTCCTTATGTCACCGCTCAAATAAATGTTTGACCTCACCAAAATAAAAAAGACCCTTCGGAGAAATAACGCTGTCAGTCTCCCCAGTACAATCACCTGTACCTTGAGATCATTTTCATCGTAAGGAAACTAGAGCTGGCCAATAAATGTTGGCCTAACCGCTGACATCTGTATCCTGTGTGTGAATAAATCCCAATAGCAGCGCGGGAACGAGGGGACAGCACCTACTCCTGAACTGTGTCATTCCTGATGAAGGGGCTGATGCCCGAAACGTCGACTCTCCCGCTCCTCGGATGCTGCCCGACCTGCTGCGCTTTTCCAGCACCACACTGTCGAACTCTGATCTCCAGCATCTGCAGTCTTCGCTGTCACCCAGCCCTGAACTGTGTGGCTGAGGAGGAGCAACAAAGTCATAGACTGGAGTATGAACAGAAAGGTGAAAATGAAGGGGGGGTGGCTGAGGAATGAAGACAGATTCTCCTTCAGCCACGTAGTTCTAATCTTTTTATTTCTAACCTATTCCGACTGGTGCCATATTGTGGCAACAGATGAGGCTCTTCATTGTATGGTGCTGTATTTCCCGGTAAAGTGCAATCAATCATTCAGTTCAAACACAAAAGACATAAACCCCTGATCTGGATAGATTACATTCATGTATTTCTAAAGAATCTCGCAAAGAAACCCGACTATCCGTATTTAATAATTCATGAGAAATAGATGTTGCGCCAGAGGACAGGTACAGAGCTAATTTAATTCCTGTGTTGAAGTGAATTATCGTGAATTATAGACCTGTCAGCTTAATGCTAGGGGAAAAAATATTCCTGCTAAAGGAGAGAATAGGAAATACGAACATGAGAAAGAGGAGCAGGGCAGAGCCTTTATTATGTTGTAGTAAGAACATGGTTGTTCTTAAATAACATCTCAAAAAGTGAAGCATCATAAATCTTCGGCATGGATTTCAAAAGGAAAAGCCTTGCTTGACTAAACTCACTGAATCTTTGACGAGGTAACTGAGAGAGGGGACAATTGCGATGCAGTCGGTGTAATTTATCTGGAGTTTCAAAAGGCCTTCAGTAAGATCCTCTCCAGTAGAATAATAACTAAAGGCAGAGAATGTGGAGTTGGGGCTGGAATTAAGAGTCGGATGTAGATTGTGGATCATTGTCGATTATTGGGTAAAACCCCACCTGGGTCACTAATGTCCTTTAGGGAAGGAAACTGCCATCCTTTCCTGGTCTGGACCTACACGCGACTCTAGACCCACAGCAATGGGGTTGACTCTTTACTGCCCCCTGGTCAATTGGGGATGGGCAATAAATGCTGGCCTGGCCAGAGGCACCCTCACCCTGCAAATACATAAAAAATACTGACAGAAAGTCAGAGTGTGAAAATAGATAATTCCCCTGGGTCGGATGGGATTTATCCTGGGATCCTCTGGGAAGCCAGGGAGGAGATTGCCGAGCCTTTGACATTGATCTTTAAATCATCATTGTCTACAGGAATATTGCCAGAAGACTGGAGGAGAGCAAATGTGGTTCCCCTGTTCAAGAAGGGGAGTAGAGACAATCCTGGTTATTATAGACCAGTGAGCCTTACTTCAGTTGTTGGTAAAGTGTTGGAAAAGGTTATAAGAGATAGGATTTATAATCATCTAGAAAATAATAATTTGATTAGGGATAGTCAGCATGGTCGTGCCTCATAAACCTTACTGAGTTTTTTGAGAAGGTGACCAAACAGGTAGATGACAGTAAACCGGTTGATGTGGTGTATATGGATTTCAGCAAGGTGTTCGATAAGGTTCCCCACAGTAGGCTATTGTACAAAATGCGGAGGAATGGATTGTGGGAGATATAGCAGTTTGGATCAGTAATTGGGCTTGCTGAAAGAAGACAGAGGGTGGTGGTTGATGGGAAATATTCATCCTGGAGTCCAGTTAGCAATGGTGTACCGCAAGGGTCGGTGTTGGGTCTACTGCTGTTCGTCATTTTTATAAACGACCTGGATGAGGGTGTTGAAGGGTGGTTTAGTAAATTTGCAGATGACACTAAGGTCGGTGGAGTTGTGGATAGTGACAAAGGATGTTGTAGGTTGCAGAGAGACATAGATAAGCTGCAGAGCTGGGCTGAGAGGTGGCAAATGGAGTTTAATGCGGACAAGTGTGAGGTGATTCACTTTGGTCAGAGTAACCGGAATGCAAAGTACTGGGCTAATGGTAAGATTCTTGGTAGTGTAGATGAACAGAGAGATCTCAGTGTCCATGTACATAGATCCTTGAAAGTTTCCACCCAGGTTGACAGGGTTGTTAAGAAGGCATACAGTGTTTTAACTTTTATTAACAGAGGGATCGAGTTCCGGAACCAGGAGGTTATGCTGCAGCTGTACAAAACTCTGGTGCAGCCGCACTTGGAGTATTGTGTACAGTTCTGGTCACCACATTATAAGAAGGATGTGGAAGCTTTGGAAAGGGTGCAGGGAGATTTACTAGGATGTTGCCTGGTATGAAGGGAAGGTCTTACAAGGAAAGGCTGAGGGACTTGAGGCTGTTCTCATTAGAGAGAAGAAGGTTGAGAGGTGACTTAATAGAGACAAAGAAGATAATCAGAGGGTTAGTTAGGGTGGACAGGGAGAGCCTTTTTCCAAGTATGGTGACAGCGAGCACAAGGGGGCATAGCTTTAAATTGAGGGGTGATCGATATAGGACAGACGTCAGAGGTAGTTTCTTTACTCAGAGAGTAGTAAGGGTATGGAATGCTTTGCCTGCAACGATAGTAGATTCGCCAACTTTAAGTACATTTAAGTCGTCATTGGACAAGCATATGGATGTACATGGAATAGTGTAGGTGGGATGGGCTTCAGATTGGTATGACAGGTCGGCACAACATCGAGGGCCGAAGGGCCTGTACTGTGCTGTAATGTTCTATGTTCTATGTTCTATAAAGGCAGAAAATAACAGTGGAAACAGAGGTTTGTTATTCAGTGTGGCAGAAAGTGTGAGTGGCATTTCATTAATGCTGGGATTACTGCTGTTCAATGTGTATATTAGATTATATCTGGTGATTGAAAACACAATTGCTTAATTGGGTGGGGAATAGCCAATGCTCTAGGAGTGATGCAACAACTTACTGAAGGCAATCAATAAACTTGCAGAATTGCCAAACAGCTGGCCAATGAATTACAAATGCATGATCATGAGGTAATACATATCAGTAGGAAGGGTTGGGAGATCACTTATTACTTACTCTAGGTGGTGGACAGGAACAGAAAGAGAACTCCGAAAAATACACCAATCACAACAGGCTGTCTGACAGGTTATCGTGATGTTACAAGGCAAAACAATCTCTAACAGATAGAATTGAGAAGTGGGAAAGTTATGCTGTATTTGTACGGAACCTTGGCTGGATCACACTAATGAATGTGTACCAGTCTGGTTACCTCATTATGGAAATGGTACAGAGGCATAGGAGAAGGTGCTGGGGTGTGTTGACAAAGTTGAAATGAGAGGGTCACACACTCGAAAAAGATTGACAGTCCAAGTCTATTCTGTCTTCCAATAAACAGGCTGAGGGAGTGACTGAGTGGAGGTCTGCGAGGGGATGCATTCAGAGAGAACGATTCTTCTTTAGGGTAGGAATCCATCGATATCAGATCATCCCCAACAAATCTAATCAGGCCTTCAGGATAAACTCCACCAGCTGGGAGGAATGTGGATGAAGTGAACTATCCAGGTATGCTGAAGGGGAAACCAGAGATAGATGAGGGAGGATGAGAGGAGACAAAGACTGGATGGGATGAATGGCCTGTCGCTATGCTGTCTGGTGCAGTATATTTGGACAGTGCTTAGTGCACACACAGTGCTGAGACCTCAGTCTGATCTGTCAGTCTCTGCTCACTCTCCTAACTTAGTGTTTTGAGCAGAGTGTGTTGTGTTTGTTTATAGATCATTTCTGGGTCTGTAGATTGTTAAAGAGGCAGGGAGATGACTTTTGATGGGGTAATGTGCTCCACTGTAGATGTCTCGGTGGGGCAGAGGAGATGTGGGAGACCAGGGAGGTTTTGAATATTCCTGGAGACTATGTTGCAGGAAATGTGTTTGGTTGCGAATCTGATTGGACCGCGTGGATCGGTTGGAGCAACAGTTAGAAGAGTTTACAGGAACTGGGGGTGTGATGGATAGCAGTTTCGGGAAGGTGGAGACACTGCAGACACAGGGTCACAGTGATGGCTGACTGCTTGGAATGGTAGGATGGGGAGGTAGGTAGTGCAGGAGTATTCTATGGCCATTCCCACCTCAAACAAATCTGCTGTTTCAGAAAACATAGGGAGAGGTGGGCTCTCAGGGGGTGTAGCACTAACGACCAGGGCAGTATGGAAAGGGATGAGGTTCTGCAGACAGCATATAGGAAACAAATCAGGAAGTTAAAATATAGCTTATCAAGGGCTTCCCCCACCCTCCCCCATTTCTGTTCCATTTTCTGTTGTGAATTAAGGGGAAACTGCCATCAATAACAGGTGGAAGATTGTATTCAGTCATGCAATGTGGGCATCTCTGCCTGGCCCAGTATTTATTCCCCATCCCTAGTTGCCCCTTGTGAAGGTGGGGGTGAGCTGCCCTCTTGACCCGCTGCAATCCATGTGCTGTAGGGTGACCCACAATGTCCCGAGGGATGGAATTCCAGGATTCTGACCCCAGGATACTGAAGGAACGGCGATATATTTCCAAGTCAGGATGGTGAGGGGCTTGGAGGGGAACTTGCAGGGGGTGGTGTTCCCATGTACCTGCTGCCCTTGTCCTTCTAGATGGAAGTGGTGGTGGGTTTGGAAGGTGCTGCCTGAGGATCTTTGGTGAATTTCTGCAGCGCATCTTGTAGAGAGTACACACTGCTGCTACTGAGCGTCGGTGGGGGAGGGAGGGGATGTTTGTGGGTGTGGTGCCAATCAAGCGGCTGCTCTGTCCTGGATGGTGTCGAGTTTCTTGAGTGTTATTGGAGCTGCCCCCATCCAGGGCAAGTGGGGAGTATTCCATCACACTCCTGACTTGTGCCTTGTAGTCAGGCTTTGGGAGTTACTCGCTGCAGTATTCCTAACCTCTGACCTGCTCTTGTAGCTGCTGTGTTTATGTGGTGAGCACTGTTCAGTTTCTGGTCAATGGTAATCCCAAGTTGGTGATAGTGGGGGGGGTTCAGTGTTGGTTTGATAAAGTTCAAACAGCACAGCTGTTTGCCTCATTTACTAACTCTTTTATTCACTGACTAAATTCTGTGTGAGAGAGGAACAACATGTCTATCTCTCTCTTATCTCCCTGTAGCTCAGTTTTCAGTCTGCCTCTGTAGGGAGATATAATGGGCTCACCAAAACTCTGTGGATCATCAGCCAGAGACTTGCAGATAATGTGAAGGCAGGAATTTGTCAGGTCACCCTGATGTTTAGTGCATACTCTTGAGAGGGGTAAGTTTATTTATTCATGAGTGCAGACTAAATGCAAGTGGGGTCAGATGTTCCTGCTGTGAGATGGTGAGAGGGGAGTTACTGGTGTAAAGTCCTATTCCTCCCTCTGCCCTCAGCTCTGCAGCGTTAAACCCTGGGGTGAGAGAGTCTTACTGTGTCCCAGCTCCAACGCAGCCAGAAGGTATGAGCTGAACGTCACTCCTGTTTGGGAATGTTTTGTATAAAATATCACCTTTGAATAGAAACACGAGGAATAGCAACAGGAGGAGGCCATTTGGCCCTTTGTACTTGCTGCCCCATTCAAATGAATATGGTTGATCATCCAACTCAGTCTCCTGTCCCTGCTTTCTCCCCCATGCCCTTTGACCCCTTTATCCCCAAGAACTATATCTCACTCCTTGATACCAATCAACACTTTGGCCTCAACCACTTTCAGTGACAGAGAATCCCAGAGTCTCCCCACTCTCTGGGTGAAGACATTTCCCCAGCTCAGTCCCACAAATGGCCTACCCTGTACTCTTAGAATGTGACCCCCTAGTTCTAGACGCCCCAGTCATTGGAAGCATCCCTTCTCCCCTGAATATAATCGAAACCTCTCCCTTGATGTCAGTCCTGTCATCCCAGGAATCAGGTTGGTAATTTTTTGCTGAACTCCCTCCATCATCAGACCATCCTTCTTCAGATAAGGAGACCAAAACCGCACACAGTATTCCAGGTGTGGTCTCTCCAAGGCCTTGTACAGTTGCAGCAAGACATCCCAGCTCCTGGACACCGATCCTCTCACTATGAAGGTCAACATCCCATTTCCCTTCTTCACTGCCTGTGACCCCTGCATGGTTACTTTCAGCGACTGGTGTACAAGGACACCCAGATCTGTGTATATCTCACTGGGACCACCCCCCACCCCCACCACCGTTTTCACAATCTATCATCAATCAATGGTGTTTAATTTGGATAAATGTGAGGTGTTGCATTTTGGTTAAACAAAGTCAATCAGGACCAATACAGTTAATAGTTGGGTATGGGGTTCTGGTAAATAATTCTTTGAAGTTTGCATCACAGATAGACAGGGGGGGGGTTAAGAAAGCATTTATCTCACTTGCCTTCATTGCTCAGACCACAGGATGTTGGTTGTACAGGATGAGTACTGTGTATAGTTCTGGTCACCCTGCTGTAGGAAGGATATTGTTAAATTGGAGAGAGTTCAAAAAAGCTTTACCCTCATGTTGCTAGGACAAGAAGATTTGAATCAACTAGGAGACAGTGAGGCCTGCAGATGCTGGAGATCAGAGTCGAGAGTGTGGGGCTGGAAAAGCGCAGCAGGTCAGGCAGCATCCGAGGAGCAGGGGAGTCAACATTTCGGGCATAAGCCCTTCATCAGGAAACGTTGATTCTCCTGCTCCTTAGATGCTGCCTGACCTGCTGTGCTTTTCCAGCACCACTCTCTCGACTAGAAGGTTTGAGTTAAAAGGAGAGGCTGGATAGTCTGGGACCGTTTTTTGCCTGGGGTGTAGGAGATTGGGGTGTGGACCCTATGGAAGTTTATTAAATCTTACGGGACATGGATAGGCTGAATAGCAAGGGTCTTTTTCCCTAAGGCGGGGCAGTTCAAAGCTAGGGGGCATATTTTCAAGGTGAGAGGAGAAAGATTTAAAAGAACCTCAGGGGCAACTTTTTTACATGAGGCTGGTTCATTTATGGAATGAGTTGCTGGGGGAGTGATAGATGCAGATGCAGTTACAATGGTTAAGAGCCATTTGGATGGGGACAGAGGTGGGAAAGATTGAAAGGGCTATGGGCCAAATGCAGGGAAATGGGACGAGTTTAGTTTGGGAACATGGCTGGTGTGGGCTAACTGGACCTTCTGCTCTGCTGAACAGTCATCTCAACTTGCTCTCTCTCCATGGATGCTGCCTGACCTGCAGTGATCTCGAGCGTTTGCTGTTTTCTGGTCCGAAGGGTCTGTTTCTGTGCTGTATGATGGTATGATGACTCTGTAATAAACCGCCTTTTGGTTCTTCCTCTCAAAGTGGATAACTTCCCATTTATCCCTATCATGCTGCATCTGCATTTGCTTGGTCCAAATGGGAGCACTCTGCCTGCAGTAATAAAGTACAACACATCAGGAGGTCTTCCTAGGGCAGGGCTGATTCGGAGATGCCGCTGTTGGACTGGGGTGGACAAAGTTAAAAATCACACAACACCAGGTTATAGTCCAACAGGTTTAATTGGAAGCACTAGCTTTCGGAGCACCGCTACTTCATGAGCTGGTTGTGACTGTGGGCAGGGCAGGACTGTGAGTGTAACCTTTGGCCAATATTGGACCATGGAGGATTTCGAACCAGCCTCCTGTACAGCTCAGGGCGATCATGGGGCTGACACAAGGCTCTCCTGAACCAACAGCTCAACTCAGATACAACTGTGACAGCACATCCCCCTGGCTCAGAGGCATCCTCAAAAACTGCCGAAACAGGACAAGGAGCCCCTCAACCCAGGATGAGGATCCTGTCATGTGACCCAATTTGGAGAAGGAGCCCAAACATTGGTGGTCTTTGTTGGGTATGCACTTGGTGGGGGAAGTGTTGGACAGAATGGAAAAACCTCCTAAGAACCCAACTCCCCACATTTTATATGATTCACTCATGGGATGTGGGGGTCACTGGCTGGGTCCAGTGTTTATTCCCCATCCCTAGTTGCCCCTTGAGAAGGTGGGGGTGAGCTGCCTTCCTGACCCGCTGCAGTCCATGTGCTGTAGGGTGACCCACAATGCCCTGAGGGAGGGAATTCCAGGATTCTGACCCCGGGACACTGAAGGAACGGTGATATATTTCCAAGTCAGGATGGTGAGGGACTTGGAGGGGAACTTGCAGGGGGTGGTGTTCCCATGTACCTGCTGCCCTTGTCCTTCTAGGTTGAAGTGGTGGTGGGTTTGGAAGGTGCTGCCTGAGGATCTTTGGTGAATTTCTGCAGCACATCTTGTAGAGAGTACACACTGCTGCTACTGAGCGTCGGTGGGGGAGGGAGGGGATGTTTGTGGGTGTGGTATTAGTCAAGTGGGCTGCTTTGTCCTGGATGGTGTCAAGCTTCTTGAGTGTTGGAGCTGCCCCCATCCAGGGCAAGTGGGGAGTATTCCATCACACTCCTGCCTTGTGTCTTGTCAGGCTTTGGGGAGTCAGGGGGTGAGTTACTTGTTGCAGTATTCCCAGCCTCAGACCTGCTCCTGTAGCCGCTGTGTTAATGTGATGAGTCCAGTTGAATTTCTGGTCAATGATAACCACCAGGATGGTGACAGTGAGGGATTCAATAATGGTAACACCATTGAATGTCAAGGAGGAGTGGTTAGAGTGTCTCTTATTGGTGATGGCCACCGCTTGGATTTGTGTGGTGTGAATATTTCTTGACTCTTCTCAGCCCAGGCCTGGATATTGTCCAGATCCTGTCGCATTTGGACACGGACTGCTTCAGTATCTGAGGAGTTGCAAATGGTGCTGAACATTGTGCGATCATCCCCACTTCTGACCTCGTGATGAACGAGAGCTCAGAACCCTGCCCCAGAATCTATAGATCACACTTTGGACTAATCAGCCAGTTCTGTATCCATTGAACCCAGGTGTAACTCAAACACCCTCGGTCCCGAGAGACTGCAGAGGAACAGAGGGATGCTACACTGTGTGTGAGGCTATTGGACTGGAACGTGCTGTGTATATGTTATGGTGATGACTCACGCTCAAGAAATGCAGCTTGTAAGTTAGCTTGATATATTTGTACAGGGACAGGGCTTGGTCTGAAAGGAAATGTTAATGATAACCAATAAGCGGGAGAGCTGGAAGAATGATGGATGATTCAATCCTCCTGGTACCTGGTTTGGAGATGGTGGTATTGGACTGGAGTAACCTGGTACCTGAGGTACCTGTATAACCTCATTTTAATCAGTTTATCAGCATCAATTATTTATCAATGATTCATAGAGACTGAGAAACACATTGAAATATTTACTAAACCTATTTTTACAATGAACTAAGACCAACAGAAGGTAAAAGCCACAGATGACATATTCTGACCATGGACAACCTGCAATATTCGCCCCATTCAGATAATCCAATGCTTTTCAGGAAGGAATAGTCTCCACCCCCCCCCACACCCTCAGACAGTACATCCCAGACCCTAACCCCTCACGTGAACCTCCTCCTCCCCCACAACCTCAGTCAGTACATCCCAGACCCTAACCCCCCCCAAGTCAACCTCCCCCTCCCCTCACACCCTCAGACAGTGCATTCCAGACCCTAACCCCCCAAGTCAACCTCCACCCCCCCCACACCCTCAGACAGTACATCCCAGACCCTAACCCCTCGAGTGAACCTCCTCCTCCCCTCACACCCTCAGACAGTGCATTCCAGACCCTAACCCCTCACGTGAACCTCCTCCTCCCCCACAACCTCAGTCAGTACATCCCAGACCCTAACCCCCCCCAAGTGAACCTCCCCCTCCCCCCACACCCTCAGTCAGTACATTCCAGACCCTAACCCCCCCCAAGTGAACCTCCCCCTCCCCCCACACCCTCAGTCAGTACATTCCAGACCCTAACCCCCCCCAAGTGAACCTCCCCCTCCCCCCACACCCTCAGTCAGTACATTCCAGACCCTAACCCCCCCAAGTGAACCTCCCCCTCCCCTCACACCCTCAGACAGTGCATTCCAGACCCTAACCCCTCAAGTGAACTTCCTCCTCTCCCACACTCTCAGTCAGTACATTCCAGACCCTAAACCCCCCAAGTGAACCTCCCCCTCCCCCACACCCTCAGTCAGTACATTCCAGACCGTAACCCCCCAACTGAACCTCCCCCTCCCCTCACACCCTCAGACAGTACATCCCAGACCCTAACCCTCAAGTGAACCCTTCCCTCCCTTCACTCTCTCAGACAGTACATTCCAGACCCTAACCCCTCAAGTGAACCTCCCCCACCCCCCCAACACTCTCAGACAGTCCATTTCATAGCCTAACCCCTCTCCCCAAAGCCTCAGACAGAACATCCCAGACCCTCAGTCCTTGAGTGAACCTCCCTCCCCAACACCATCAGACAGTACACTGCAGACACTGACACACTCCCCCCCTCCCCCCTCGGGGACCCCCCTGTAAATACTGACACACTCCCCCCTCCCCTCGGGGACCCCCCCTGTAAATACTGACACACTCCCCCCTCGGGGACCCCCCTGTAAATACTGACACACTCCCCCCTCCCCCCAGTGACCCCCCCTGTAAATAATGACACACTCCCCCCTCCCCTCGGCGACCCCACTGTAAATACTGACATCCCCCCCCTCCCCCCGGGGACCCCCCTGTAAATACTGACACCCCCCCTCCCCCCGGGGACCCCCCGTAAATACTGACACACTCCCCCCTCCCCCCGAGGACCCCCCTGTAAATACTGACACACTCCCCCCTTCCCCAGGGTGCCCCCCTGTAAATGCTGACACACTCCCACCTCCCCCTAGTGACCCCCCCCGTAAATACTGACACACTCCCCCCTCCCCCCGAGGACCCCCCTGTAAATACTGACACACTCCCCCCTTCCCCAGGGTGCCCCCCTGTAAATGCTGACACACTCCCACCTCCCCCTAGTGACCCCCCCCGTAAATACTGACACACTCCCCCCTCCCCCCGAGGACCCCCCTGTAAATACTGACACACTCCCCCTCCACCCCCCTCGGGGAACCCCCTGTAAATACTGACACACTCCCCCCTCCCCCCCCCCGGGGAACCCCCTGTAAATACTGACACACTCCCTCCTCCCCTCGGAGACCCCCCTGTAAATACTGACACACTATCCCTCCCCCCCCGGGGAACCCCCTGTAAATACTGACACACTCCCCCCTCCCCTCGGAGACCCCCCTGTAAATACTGACATACTATCCCTCCCCCCCCCGGGGAACCCCCTGTAAATACTGACACACTCCCCCCTCCCCTCGGGGGCCCCCCTGTAAATACTGACACATTCCCCCCTCCCCTCGGGGGCCCCCCTGTAAATACTGACACATTCCCCCCCTCCCCCCAGGGACCCCCCTGTAAATACTAACACACTCCCCCCTCCCCCCAGTGAACCCCCTGTAAATACTGACACACTCCCCCCTCCCCTTGGGAACCCCCTGTAAATACTGACACACTCCCCCCTCCCCTCGGGGACCTCCCTGTAAATACTGACACACTCCCCCCTCCCCCCAGTGAACCCCCTGTAAATACTGACACACTCCCCCCTCCCCTCGGGGACCTCCCTGTAAATACTGACACACTCCCCCCTCCCCTCGGGGACCTCCCTGTAAATACTGACACACTCCCCCCTCCCCCCAGTGAACCCCCTGTAAATACTGACACACTCCCCCCTCCCCTCGGGGACCCCCCTGTAAATACTGACACACTCCCCCCTCCCCTCGGGGACCTCCCTGTAAATACTGACACACTCCCCCCTCCCCTTGGGAACCCCCTGTAAATACTGACACACTCCCCCCTCCCCTCGGGGACCCCCCTGTAAATACTGACACACTCCCCCCTCCCCTTGGGAACCCCCCCTGTAAATACTGACACACTCCCCCCTCCCCTTGGGAACCCCCCCTGTAAATACTGACACACTCCCCCCTCCCCTCGGGGACCCCCCTGTAAATACTGACACGCTCCCCCCTCCCCTTGGGAACCCCCCCTGTAAATACTGACACACTCCCCCCTCCCCTCGGGGACCCCCCTGTAAATACTGACACGCTCCCCCCTCCCCTTGGGAACCCCCTGTAAATACTGACACACTCCCCCCTCCCCCCGGGGACCCCCCTGTAAATACTGACACACTCCCCCCTCCCCTCGGGGACCCCCCTGTAAATACTGACACGCTCCCCCCTCCCCTTGGGAACCCCCCCTGTAAATACTGACACGCTCCCCCCTCCCCTTGGGAACCCCCCCTGTAAATACTGACACACTCCCCCCTCCCCTCGGGGACCCCCCTGTAAATACTGACACGCTCCCCCCTCCCCTCAGGGACCCCCCTGTAAATACTGACACACTTCCCCCCCCCCCTGTAAATACTGACACACTCCCCCCTCCCCTCGGGGACCCCCCTGTAAATACTGACACGCTCCCCCCTCCCCTCGGGACCCCCCTGTAAATACTGACACACTCCCCCCTCCCCTCGGGGACCCCCCTGTAAATACTGACACGCTCCCCCCTCCCCTCAGGGACCCCCCTGTAAATACTGACACACTTCCCCCCCCCCCTGTAAATACTGCCACACTCCCCCCCTCCCCCCCGGCCCCCCCCCTGTAAATACTGCCACACTCCCCCCTCCCCTCGGGGACCCCCCTGTAAATACTGACACACTCCCCCCTCCCCTCAGGGACCCCCCTGTAAATACTGACACACTCCCCCCTCCCCTCGGGGACCCCCCTGTAAATACTGACACACTCCCCCCTTCCCCAGGTACCCCCCTGTAAATACTGACACACTCCCCCCTCCCCCCAGGGCCCCCCCCTGTAAATACTGACACTCTCCCAGAGTAAGCCCCAGTCCTGTTCTGTTCTGGTTATATTTCTGCCGGTCTGTAGAGCAGGATTTCAATGTGAGTGGGTAACAGGGGCTGGTGAGAGACACCCGACCGCACGGTGTTTGGAGGAGGCTGTACTCTGCTGTAACCAGTGGAAATGTCAGTGGTTGTTTCTACTCGTGGAAACCTTGTGTGTCACCCAGATGCAGAGATGGCTTCAGATAACCCGACGTAATGGAGTTGCCATTGAACAAGCAGCCTGGCAATCTGATTGGCTGTAACCTGGGCACTGTTAGGGTATGGCTAACACAGTGAGAAACACTCACCCAGTACCCCCACCCGCTCAACACCAGCTCCCTCCCACAGGAGGAGAGAATGCTTATTCCATGGGAACCTCACACTTCAGTCAACCACATGCTCTCGGGACATCGGTCCAAATCTCACCATGGAAACTGGTGGAATCGATCTCCCTCTACACCTGACAACAGAGAGTAAAGCTTTCTCTACACTGTCCCCATCAAACACTCCCAGGACAAGGACAGCACGGGTTTAGATACAGAGTAAAGCTCCCGCTACACTGTCCCCATCAAACACACCCAGGACAGGGAAAGCACGGGGCTAGTTACAGAGTAAATCTCCCTCTACACTGTCCCCATCAAACACACCCAGGACAGGGACAGCACGGGGCTAGTTACAGAATAAATCTCCCTCTACACTGTCCCCATCAAACACTCCCAGGACAGGGACAGCACAGGGTTAGATACAGAGTAAAGCTCCCTCTACACTGTCCCCCATCAAACACTCCCAGGACAGAGACAGCACAGGGTTAGATACAGAGTAAAGCTCCCTCTACACTGTCCGCCATCAAACACTCCCAGGACAGAGACAGCACAGGGTTAGATACAGAGTAAAGCTCCCTCTACACTGTCCCCCATCAAACACTCCCAGGACAGAGACAGCACAGGGTTCGATACAGAGTAAAGCTCCCTCTACACTGTCCCCCATCAAACACTCCCAGGACAGAGACAGCACAGTGTTAGATACAGAGTAAAGCTCTCTCTACACTCTCCCCATCAAACACTCCCAGGACAGGGAGAGCACAGGGTTAGATACAGAGTAAAGCTCTCTCTACACTGTCCCCATCAAACACTCCCCAGGACAGGGAAACATTGGATTGTGTATTCCTCACTGGTTTTGTATCTAACCCTCAGTGATATCACACACAAAGTTTGACACCCAGCTCCCCATGAGGGGCACCCAGCACAGCTCCAGAGCAGATTGCGAGGAGGTGATGTTGAGTATACTCTGTATTTCCCTGGAAACTGCAGGAGAGCTGGAGTATATTATGTCTCTCGCTGTGTCGATTTAACCTCACTGATAACGCACAGGAAGCCTGACTGGGGAAGGAACATTGTGTAGTGTTGAACACCAAAACAAATCTGCCTGTGTGGAGTTTGCATGTTCTCTCTGTGTCTGCGTGGGTTTCCTGCTCTGGTGCTCTGGTTTCCTCCAACAATCACAAAGGTGCTCTTTGGAGGGTCAGTATGGACCTGCTGGGCCGAATGGCTTGCTCCCACATTGTGGGGTCTCGAGGATTCTGCTCCCCACCCAGACAGACAGCTGTGCAGGACCTGACTCTGCTTTATTTTGTTTTGTATCCAGGTGTGTTCTCACACAGAACTGCACCAGTTTGGTTTGCATTATCACATCACTGTGGTATTCTCTCCCCTCTCTGTGCACTAACTGTCACCAGAAACCCCTGTGCAGCCAATCCAATATTTATAAGGAACACCCTGCCAAAACGTGGAGGAGAGGGGCGATAGGAAGAGAGAGAGAGAGATGGAGAGACAGAGAGACAGAGACAGAGAGACAGAGAGAGAGATAGAGAGGGAGAGATGGAGATACAGAGAGAGATGGAAATAGAGAGAGAGAGATGGAGAGAGAGTCAGAGAGACAGAAAGAGAGAGAGAGACAGGGACAAAGAGACAGAGAGAGAGATAGAGAGAGAGATGGAGAGAGACAGAGAGACAGTGAGAGAGATAGAGATAGAGAGATGGAGATATAGAGAGAGATGGAAATAGAGAGAGAGATGGAGAGAGAGAGAGAGAGAAAGAGAGAGAGAGAGAGACAGACAGAGACAAAGAGACAGAGAGAGAGAGAGAGAGATGGAGAGAGACAGAGAGACAGAGACAGAGAGACAGAGAGACAGAGAGGGATAGAGAGAGAGAGATGGAGATACAGAGAGAGATGGAAATATACAGAGAGAGAGAGATGGAGAGAGACAGAGAGACAGAGAGACAGAAAGAGAGAGAGAGACAGAGACAAAGACAGAGGGAGATGGAGATAGAGAGAGAGACAGAGACGGAAAGAGAAAGAGAGAGAGAGATAGAGAGAGAGATGGAGCTAGAGAGAGAAAGAGAGATGGACAAAGAGAGAGAGAGAGAGAGAGGGTGCTAAAACAAAACAGAATTGGAGGGGGAAATAATGCACTCCACTCCCTGCGGCGCCCACCTCTCCCTGAACAACTCCAGGGTGTTGGTGGACACCGCGTGCTCCTTCTCCAAGGACACCCGGGCTCTAACGTAACCCCGGAAGAGGGGCAGGCAGTCGGCCCTAACGACCCCCTCCACGGCCCGCTGCCTGGACCTGTTGATGGCCAGTTTGGCCAGGCCCACGAGCAGACCCACGAGGAGGTCCTCGGACCTGCCCTCCCTCCTCCGTACCGGGTGCCCGAAGATCAGGAGCTTCAGTGGGACTGAAGTGCAGCCAGAAACAGAGAAGGAGGAGGTTCTTGAGAAAATCAAAAGGGGAATGCAAATGTCCACACCCCATATACACGTGGTCCACGGACTCCACAGCGTCACAGAACAGCTGGGCAGGGGGTCTATGACCCACCGCAGTCTGCAGGGCACTGCTGTGTGCAACACCCTCCACCCCAGAACCTCCAGGGAAAGGGGGAGGACCCCCGCTGTGGGTAATACCCATGCCCAGGGCTGACCGGGCAGTGGGTGTAGGGGGACGGGGGTGGGGTGGTGAGCAGCAGCAGTCTGTACAGAAACTGCCTGTCCGTGAGGCAAAGACCCACAACATGGATCCTGCACATGCCTCAGACCGTGGGGTACATGCTCCCGGGGAGAGGGAATACAGGATCCTGGGGCCGATGGGAAATTCTGAGTGAGTAGGGGGTCTGCGCAGACAGGATCCCACTGCACATCCACACAACCTGTAACCAGTGCTCAGTGTCAGCTCCCAGCTCCCAGCTCCCAGCTCCCAGCTCCCACTGTTTCCAGGTGATGGAGAACATCAGTCGTGAGCTGGTTAGCTCCCCTACCACCCTGCAGGGCAATACCTGCAGCAGCACCCAGCACTGCCCTCCCACACCCAGCACTGCCCTCCCACACCCAGCACTGCCCACCCCCACCCAGCACTGCCCTCCCCCACCCAGCACTGCCCTCCCACACCCAGCACTGTCCTCCCCCAACCAGCACTGCCCTCCCCCCACCCAGCACTGCCCTCCCCCACCCAGCACTGTCCTCCCCCAACCAGCACTGCCCTCCCCCAACCAGCACTGCCCTCCCCCACCCAGCACTGCCCTCCCCCAACCAGCACTGCCCTCCCCCACCCAGCACTGCCCTCCCCCACCCAGCACTGCCCTCCCCCAACCAGCACTGCCCTCCCCCACCCAGCACTGCCCTCCCACACCCAGCACTGTCCTCTCACACCCAGCACTGTCCTCCCACACCCAGCATACATCATAGGGACCCCTCACCCAGCACACATCGCAGGGACCCCCCCACCCAGCACCCATCGCAGGGACCCCCCCACCCAGCACCCATTGCAGGGACCCCCCCACCCAGCACCCATCGCAGGGACGCCCCCACCCAGCACCCATTGCAGGGACCCCCCCACCCAGCACCCATTGCAGGGACTCCCCACCCAGCACCCATTGCAGGGACCCCTCACCCAGCACCCATTGCAGAGACTCCCCACCCAGCACCCATTGCAGGGACCCCTCACCCAGCACCCATTGCAGAGACTCCCCACCCAGCACCCATTGCAGGGACCCCCCCACCCAGCACCCATCGCAGGGACACCCCCACCCAGCACCCATCGCAGGGACCCCCCCACCCAGCACCCATTGCAGGGACCACCCCTCCCAGCACCCATTGCAGGGACCCTCACCCAGCACTATCACAGGGACCCCCCTCCCAGCACCCATTGCAGGGACCCTCACCCAGCACTTATCAGAGACTCCCCCACTCAGCAGCCATTACAGGGACTCCCTAACCAGCACCAATCACAGGGACCCCTCACCCAGCACCCATCGCAGGGACACCCCACCCCGCACCCATCACAGGGACACCCCACCCAGCACCCATCGCAGGGACTCCCCACCCAGCACCCATCGCAGGGACCCCCCCACCCAGAACCCATCGTAGGGAACCCCCACCCAGCACCCATCACAGGGACACCCCACCCAGCAGGAGGGATATGGTCTGGGTGCTGGCAGGTGGGACTAGATTGGGTTGGGGTATCTGGTCAGCATGGACGAGTTGGATCGAAGGGTCTGTTTCCGTGCTGTACATCTCTATGACCCTTCAGTCCAACTTGTCCATGCTGACCAGGTATTCCTAATCTAATCTAATCCCTCCTGCCAGCACCCAGACCATGTCCCTCCAAACCCTTCCTATTCGTATACCCATCCAAATGCCTCTTAAATGTTGTAATTGTACCAGCCGCTACCACTTTCTCTGGCAGCTCATTCCATACACGTACCACCTTCTGTGTGAAAAAGTTGCCCCTTAGGTCTCTTTTATATCTTTCCCCTCTCACCCTAAACCTATGCCCTCTAATTCTGGACTCCCCCACCCCAGGGAAAAGACTTTGTCTATTTATCCTATCCATGCCCCTCATGATTTTATAAACCTCTATAAGGTCACCCCTCAGCCTCCGACGCTCCAGGGAAAACAGCCCCAGCCTGTACAGACTCTCCTTACAACTTAAACCCTTCAGCCTTGCTAAACTTTTCTGTACTCTTTCTTGTTTAACAATAACCTTCTGATAGTTTCCCCTTCACCTTCAGGAGTGAGAGCTTGGGTTACTGCACACATTGGAAGGAAATCCAACACACCAGATGCCTTCTTGATAATTCTATCAACTTGGGTGGCAGCTTTGAGGGATCTATGGACATGGGCCCCAAGATCTCTCTGTTCCTCCACTCTGCCAAGAATCCTGCCTTTAACCCTGTAATCCGCATTCAAATTCAACCTTCCAAAATGAATCACTTCACACTTTTCCAGGTTGAACTCCACCTGCCACTTCTCAGCCCAGCTCGGCACCCTGTCAATGTCCCGTTACAATTTACACCACCCACAGCTCCATTAACCGTCATGTCATCAGCAAACTTACTAAACCATTCTTCCACTTTCTCATCCACGTCATTTATAAAAATCACAAAGAGCAAAGGTCCCAGAACCGATCCCTGCAGAACACCACTGGTCACCGAGTTCCAGGCTGAATACTTTCCATCTACCACCGCCCTCTGTCTTCTGTGGGCCAGCCAATTCTGTATCCAGACAGCCAGATTTCCCTGTATCCTATGCCTCCTTACTTTCTGAATGAGCCTCCCATGGGGAACCTTATTAAATGCCTTGCTAAAATCCATGTACTAGGAGAAAGTGAGGACTGCAGATGTTGGAGATCAGAGTCGAGAGTGTGGTGCTGGAAAAGCACAGCAGGTCGGGCAGCATCTGAAGAGCAGCAGAAGCGATGTTTCAGGTATCAGCCTGACCTGCTGAGCTTTTCTAGCACCTCACTCTTGACTAAAATCCCTGTACACCACATCCACTGCTCTACCTTCATTAATGCATTTTGTCACATTCTCAAAGATAGATTGGGAAATGGGGATTTGTATAGAGATCTGGGTGTCCTTGTACACCAGTCGCTGAAAGTAACCATGCAGGGGTCACAGGCAGTGAAGAAGGGAAATGGGGTGGTGACCTTCATAGTGAGAGGATTGGTGTCCAGGAGCTGGGATGTCTTGCTGCAACTGTACAAGGCCTTGGAGAGACCACACCTGGAATACTGTGTGCGGTTTTGGTCTCCTTATCTGAAGAAGGATGGTCTGATGATGGAGGGAGTTCAGCAAAAAATGACCAACCTGATTCCTGGGATGACAGGACTGACGTCAAGGGAGAGGTTTCGATTATATTCAGGGGAGAAGGGATGCTTCCAATGACTGGGGCATCTAGAACTAGGGGGTCACATTCCAAGAGTACAGGGTAGGCCATTTGTGGGACTGAGCTGGGGAGAAATGTCTTCACCCAGAGAGTGGGGAGACTCTGGGATTCTCTGTCACTGAAAGTGGTTGAGGCCAAAGTGTTGAATGGTATCAAGGAGTGAGATATAGTTCTTGGGGATAAAGGGATTAAAGGAAACGAGGAGAGACTGGGAACAGGGTATTGGCTTGGATGATCCTATTGAATGGTGGAGCAGGCTCGAAGGGCTGAATGGCCTCCTCCAGCTCCGATGTACCACATATTTATGTTCTGGACACCCACCATGGCAGATGGTAGAATTTGAATTCAATAAAAGTCTGGAATTAAGAATCTATTGATGACCAGGGCACTGTCTTTGAAACCCACCTGGGTCACTGATGTCCTATCGGGAGAGAAATCTGCCATCTTTACCTCGTCTGGCCTACACGTGACTCCAGACCCTCAGCAATTTGGTTGGCCTTTTTAACTGCCCTCCGGGCAATTAAGGTGGGCCACAAACGCTGGGCCTGGCCAGCAAACACGTGCATTTTGTGAACGAATAAATGAGAAAAAACAAGTGTAAAATAGGTTTCTACTTGCTGGAGGCCGTGCACCAGAATTAACGTCAGTGACAAAAAAACAGCAGAGTAGAGCTGAAGCAAGTGTGGTTACGAGTGCACCGCTTAACAGGGCAGGGGGAAGCAGACTGCAAAAGGAATGTAGTGAAGCGTTTGCAGAGTAAGGGCTGTCAGGAGAGAAAATGCAGCAGGGTTGCAGCAAGATGGAGTGGTGCGTGTGGACACACTCGCTGAATGAGGGGGTGGAGGAAATGCTGGGCCTTACTGCTTTGATCAAATGGTTCACTGCCTCTGATGGAGTTCGGAAAACCACAACTGACCTCAATTCTGACAGTGCACATGCAGAGTAACTCGGAAAGCACCCAGCAACATGCACACACTAGCATCGCTGCTTCAAGGAATTACGCATTCTGTAAATATGAGGGAAATGCTTTCAAGCTGTCCTCATTTCCCGGGATCCTGTTTGGGACTGTATTGTAGCACACCGTCTGTTAGTCCATTCATCCCTACCATCTCCCTCAGACCCTCCCTCACTGCTGTCCTCTCATTCTCACACTTCACCTGTCCCAGGTGAGATCGATGCGATCTGGGGGTTGACCCGGGATTCCCACTGACACAGTGGTGAAGGGACATTTCCTTGTGCATCTTACACCAGAAGGCCCAGAACAACCATTCCAGGCTCTCTCGGAGAGTTTTGTATCAAACCACAACTCCACTAACTCAAAACGGCAGGCTTGCAGTTGGAAATTTCCACTTTTGATTTTACTGGTGTCTCTTCCATGAACGGTTTGACCAGCAGCAGTGAGAGTAAGTCATTAAACCCATCGAGCTGGTTCTGTTAGTCAGTAAGGTGCCCATCGCTGATCCCATCACTCGTCATTCCAAGCTGCTCTCAGGAACAGTTCACACTGATCATGGGCCTTACGGCAGAACGCTCAGTAACAGGATGTTTGGAAATTTGACAATGAGGGCTCTCTTTGGACCTTTGTAATCCCACAGCCTCTCTCTTTCTCTCTCTCTCTCTCTCTCTCTCTTTCTGTGTAAGAGTCATGTCTTGGTACAGTCTGAGCACAATTGTCTCCTTCACACACACACACCCACACAGACACACACTCTCACACAGACAGACACACACTCACACATACACACACAGACACACACACTCTCACACAGACACACACTCTCACACAGACAGACACACACTCACACATACACACACAGACACACACACTCTCACACAGACAGACACACACTCACACATACACACACAGACACACACACTCTCACACAGACACACACTCTCACACAGACAGACACACACTCACACATACACACACAGACACACACACTCTCACACAGACACACACTCTCACACAGACACACACTCTCACACAGACAGACACACACTCACACATACACACACAGACACACACACTCTCACACAGACAGACACACACTCACACATACACACACAGACACACACACTCTCACACAGACACACACTCTCACACAGACAGACACACACTCACACATACACACACAGACACACACACTCTCACACAGACAGACACACACTCACACATACACACACAGACACACACACTCTCACACAGACACACACTCTCACACAGACAGACACACACTCACACATACACACACAGACACACACACTCTCACACAGACAGACACACACTCACACATACACACACAGACACACACTCTCACACATGCACGCACTCTCACACACATGCACAAACACACAGACATGCACACTCTCTCACACACACACAGACACACACTCTCACACACACGCACACACATGCACACACATGCACACATACACACACACACTCTCACACACACACACTCTCTCACACACACACACACAAACACACACTCTCTCGCACACATACACAGACACACTCTCACAGATACACACGCATGCACACTCACACACACACAAACATAGACAAACACAGACACACACATACAGATACACAGACACACACACACAGACACACAGACATGTGCACAAAACACAGACACACACTTGCACATATACATACACACATAGATGCATACACACGCACAGACACACACACACAGACATATACTCACAGACACACATACGCACACACACACATACACACAGACACACACACACAGACACACACACACACACACAGACACACACAGACACACACTGCTGTGAGGAGACTGTGAGTGCAGGTACTGTAACTTCCTGTTCTGGTTTCGTTGTGACATGTCTCTCTGGGTAACAGCCCTCAGCCGTTGCTGTTTTTAACATACATGCACTGCAGCCCGCAAGACGTTAGTGTCTGTGACAACAAACAACACAGCTGGTTCCCCAAAACAAGCCCTTGTACCAAGCGGCTCCCACACTCTCCCTCTCTCCCTGCCCTCTCTCTAACTATCCTTCTCAGTCCTGGTCACCTTCTCTCAGTCCTTTTCTACTCTCTCTCTCGCTCTCTCACTCTCTCTCTCTCTCTCTGTTCCTCTACCACATTTAACCAGATTCTGGATTAGTGGTGCTGGAAGAGCACAGCAGTTCAGGCAGCATCCGAGGAGCAGCAAATGAGCCTGAAGCGTGGAGAGATATGCCAGAGGAGGGTGGGGATGGGGAGAAAGTAGCATAGAGTACAATGGGTGAGTGGGGGAGGGGATGAAGGTGATAGGTCAGGGAGGAGAGGGTGGAGTGGATAGGTGGAAATGGAGATAGGCAGGTAGGACAAGTCCGGACAAGTTATGGGGACAGTTACTGAGCTGGAAGTTTAGAACTAGGGTGAGGCAGGGGAAGGGGAAATGAGGAAACTGTTGAAGTCCACATTGATGCCCTGGGGTTGAAGTGTTCCGAGGCAGAAGATGAGGCATTCTTCCTCCAGGCGTCTGGTGGTGAGGGAGCGGCGGTGAAGGAGGCCCAGGACCTCCATGTCCTCGGCAGAGTGGGAGGGGGAGTTGAAATGTTGGGCCACGGGGCGGTGTGGTTGATTGGTGCGGGTGTCCCGGAGATGTTCCCTAAAGTGCTCTGCTAGGAGGCGCCCAGTCTCCCCAATGTAGAGGAGACCACATCGGGAGCAACGGATACAATAAATGATATTAGTGGATGTGCAGGTGAAACTTTGATGGATGTGGAAGGCTCCTTTAGGGCCTTGGATAGAGGTGAGGGAGGAGGTGTGGGCACAGGTTTTACAGTTCCTGCGGGGGCAGGAGACGGTGCCAGGATGGGAGGGTGGGTCGTAGGGGAGCGTGGACCTGACCAGGTAGTCATGGAGGGAACGGTCTTTGCGTAAGGCGGAAAGGGGTGGGGAGGGCAATATCTCCCTGGTGGTGGGGTCTGTTTGGAGGTGGCTGAGGTGATCTGGTTTATGCGAAGGTTGGTAGGGTGGAAGGTGAGCACCAGGGGCGTTCTGTCCTTGCTACGGTTGGAGGGGTGGGGTCTGAGGGCGGAGGTGCGGGATGTGGACGAGGTGCGTTGGAGGGCATCTTTAACCACGTGGGAAGGGAAATTGCGGTCTCTAAAGAAGGAGGCCATCTGGTGTGTTCTGTGGTGGAACTGGTCCTCCTTGGAGCAGATACAGCGGAGGCGGAGGAATTGGGAATACGGGATGGCATTTTTGGAGGAGGTAGGGTGGGAAGAGATGTAATCCAGGTAGGTGGGGGTCGGTGGGATTGTAAAAAATGTCAGTGTCAATTTGGTCGTCACTAATGGAGATGGAGCGGTCCAGGAAGGGGAGCGAGGTGTCACAGATGGTCCAGGTAAATTTAAGGTCAGGGTGGAATGTGTTGGTGAAGTTGATGAATTGCTCAACCTCCCCGCGGGAGCACGAGGTGGCACCAATGCAGTCATCAATGTAGCGGAGGAAGAGGTGGGGAGTGGTGCCGGTGTAATTACGGAAGATCGACTGCTCTACGTAGCCAACAAAGAGACAGGCATAGCTGGGGCCCATACGTGTGCCCATGGCTACCCCTTTGGTCTGGAGGAAGTGGGAGACACGAGCGTTCTTGGCTCTGAGCATGTTTATGTTCACTATCTACCTCCGAATTCCTTCTCTATCCAATCACACACCTTGCCTGTGCTCCATTGTTCTTCCCCACACTGCATCTCTCTTGCTTTCTCTCCTTAGACCTGCTGAGTTTCTCCAGTGCTTTCTGTTTATGTTTCAGATCTCCAGCATTCACAATTCTTTGATTTAATTTGAGGAGGTTGGGCCGGTGCTCATTGGGGTTTCGAAGGATGAGAGGTGACCTTACTGAAACGTACAGGATTCTCAGGGGATGTGACAGGGGGAGATGTGGGAAGGTGGTTCCCCCTTGTGAGGGAGAGACTAGGACCAGAGGGAATCATCTCAGAATAAGGGCTCACCCATTGAAGACAGGGATGAGGAGGAATGTCTTCCCTCGGAGGGGAGTGAATCTGTGGGAGTCTTTCCCCCCTGAGGGCTGTCGGGGCTGGGTCATTCAAGGCTGAGACAGAGAGAGTTTTAATCAGGAAGGGGATCGAGGGTGATGGGGGAAAGGCAGGAAAGTGGGATTGAGGATGATCAGATCAGACATGATCCCATTGAGTGACAGAGCAGACTTGATGGGCCGAATGGCCTATATCTGCCCAGTCAATGGCCTCTTGTCTCACCTTGGGCTATATTTTCAGCCTCAGCCTCCACACTGAGAAATCCTCTTCGTCTTCGACTTTAATCTTCACTCCCACTTGGCTTTCTGCTCTCCCTCGGAGTTTGAAATGTCCCGTCCTGACCTACCACCTGTACATCCCCTTCCCATCTCTGCCTCTGTCCCATTCAGCCTCTCTGTCTGACACACACAGCAACTCATGAACTATAATTCCCTCCCAGTGCTATCACACCCTGGTCAGTCTCCCTCTGTCCCCTTTCCCAGTGCTATCACACCCTGGTCAGTCTCCCTCTGTCCCCTCTCCCAGTGCTATCACACCCTGGTCAGTCTCCCTCTTCCCCCTCTCCCCGTGATGTCACATCCCTCCCATGATGTGGCTTCTGGAACTGTGCACAGTCCTCCTACAGTCACCCTCACCTCCGTGTGTAGAGTTTCATTATGACATCCCTTCTCCGTGCCTCGGCTGACAAGGTGATTTGACCCACCATGTCTGTTCTTTTCTTTTCAATAAATGAAACAAATAAAGCCTGTTCGAAGAGTTAGATCATGAGTTGACATTTGCAGAGACAGTATTTTTGGAGCTGAAACGGTGTGTTGCTGGAAAAGCACAGCAGGTCAGGCAGCATCCGAGGTGCAGGAGAATCGACGTTTCGTGCGTAAACCCTTCATCAGGAACATGTATATGCCCGAAACGTCAGTTCTCCTGCTCCTCGGATGACCTGCTGTAACTTTCCAGCACCCCGCTCTCGACTCTGATCTCCAGCATCTGCTGTCCTCAATTCCTGTGTTAGTTTTGAAGGTGCTGTTACAGCCTTACTAAACCACACCGACTATTTTGAGCACTGACTCTACATCAGACTAAAGCGTGGTTTTCAGTTTCTCCAACCACACTGTGTGCTTTCATTCTTGTTTACCAAGATGAAGCCACAGAGGTGTGACTGACCCACTACACACTTCAAACCTGTTCAGACCAGATCAGAGTCAGCTCTTTACTGGTGCTCTGGCCAAATCAATACATGCTCCTTGGCTCATTCATAATGACCAGAGTACAGACTGAATTAAACCAGATCATTGTTCACAAAACCCAAAACAAAACATCTCCGGCTGGATACGAGGTCATCATGTGCTGAAACATCTTGAGGGTGTTAATAGCTCACGTTATAACGATACATTGGCTTTAAGAGGTGTCTTTTGTCCAGTTTTATTTTCTGAAGAAACGTTGAGACAGAGCTCTCTGTTCAAAGCCAGTAGAGTAAACAGCTTGTGAGGTCTTGGGGATTTTTTAAAAGTTGGAATAATAGAAGCAGCCTGAACGGGTGGGGTCAAACACTCTCAGAAATAGCATTTTTAGTTTTAGCTTTCTGCAGTTGCTGGGGTCTTGAAGATGGATGTGGATGTTCTACTTCCTCTCTCTTTACAGCTACAATGTAGGGTTCTCTCCCTGCTGCTGGAATTGCATGTGACACTGTCTCTTTTACTGAAATTGCCTTTGCCATGAATTTGTTTATGAGGTGTTACTATATTAGAACAGTTAATGCTTCTTTATTTTGTTAAGCATTTTGATAGAGTTACAGTTAAGTCAACTATTCTAGTTTTATTTTGTCTGTATTTTAACTGGAGTGTAAAATTGTGGGTGGCACAGTGGTTAGCACTGCTGCCTCACAGCACCAGGGTCCCAGGTTTGATTCCAGCCTCGGGTGACTGTCTGTGTGGAGTTTGCACATTCTCCCCGTGTCTGCATGGGTTTCCTCCGGGTGCTCCGGTTTCCTCCCACAGTCCAAAGATGTGCAGGTTTGCTGAATTGGCCACACTAAGTTGTCTATCATGTTAGGTGCATTAGTCAGAGGGGAATGGGTTTGGGTGGGTTACTCTTCGGAGGGTTGGTTGGGCCGAAGGGCCTGTTTCCACACTGTAGGGAATCTGATCTAGTCTAAAGTGTGATTTGCTTAAAGTTGGTTAGTTTGTCAATCGAGTTGCATCTGGAATGAAGCACCGTATACTTTCAAACAAGAAAAGGTGGGAGCCTGGGCCATCTTCTTCAGATATTTTGAAGGGGTTTGGTCTTGTCTATAATGCTACTTCTCATAATAGTAAGTGGTGGCCAATGGTTTATTGCCCTAGTGATCCAGAGACCCAGGTAAAGTTTTGGTGACCCAATTTCAAATCCCACCATGACACAGAGTAAAAGCCGATTTCATGAAAATCTGGGATGAAGACTCTAATGATAACCATGAAACCATTGCTGATTATCGGGAAAAACTTATTAATGAGTTCACTAATGTCCTTTAGGGCAGGACACAGTGGCTCAGTGGTTGGCACTGCTGCCTCATAGCCCCAGGGACCATGGTTCGATTCCAGCCTCGGGTGACTGTCTGGGTGGAGTTTGCACATTCTCCCCGTGTCTGCATGGGTTTCCTCTGGGTGCTTCGGTTTCCTCCCACAGTCACAAAGATGTGCAGGTTAGGTGGATTGCCATGCTAAATTGCCTGTAGTGTTCAGGGATGTGTAGGCTAGGTGCATTAGTCAGCAGTAAATATAGGGTAGGGGAATGGGTGTGGGTGGGTTACCTCTTCAGAGGATTGGTGTGGACTTGTTGGATCAAATGGCCTGTTTCCAAGCTGGAAGGATTCTACGAAAATACATTCCTTACCAAGTCTGGCCTACATGTGACTCCAGAGCCACAGCCAACATGGCTGACTCCAACTGCCCTCTGGGTAAATAGGACTGGGCACTAAATACTGTCCAAGCCAGTGACCCACTCGTCCTGTGAAAGAATAAAGACATCAGTTGAGCTCCCAATGTGGCTCACTGGGGGTTTGTTGGAAATGTCACACATTTATATGGAGGGTAAAAACAATGACTGCAGATGCTGGAAACCAGAGTCTCGCTTAGAGTGGTGCTGGAAAAGCACAGCAGTTCACGCAACATCCGAGGAGCAGGAAAATCCATGTTTCGGGCAAAAACCCTTCATCAGGAATACAGGCAGAGAGCCGGAAGGGTGGACAGATAAATGAGAGGGGGGTGGGGGTGGGGAGAAAGTAGCATAGAGTACAATAGGTGAGTGGGGGAGGGGATGAAGGTGATAGGTCAGGGAGGAGAGGGTGGAGTGGATAGGTGGAAAAGGAGATAGGCAGGTAGGACAAGTCCGGACAAGTCATGGGGACAGTTACTGAGCTGGAAGTTTGGAACTAGGGTGAGGTGGGGGAAGGGGAAATGAGGAAACTGTTGAAGTCCACATTGATGCCCTGGGGTTGAAGTGTTCCGAGGCGGAAGATGAGGCGTTCTTCCTCCAGGCGTCTGGTGGTGAGGGAGCGACGGTGAAGGAGGCCCAGGACCTCCATGTCCTCGGCAGAGTGGGAGGGGGAGTTGAAATGTTGGGCCACGGGGCGGTGTGGTTGATTGGTGCGGGTGTCCCGGAGATGTTCCCTAAAACGCTCTGCTAGGAGGCGCCCAGTCTCCCCAATGTAGAGGAGACCACATCGGGAGCAACGGATACAATAAATGATATTAGTGGATGTGCAGGTAAAACTTTGATGGATGTGGAAGGCTCCTTTAGGGCCTTGGATAGAGGTGAGGGAGGAGGTGTGGGCACAGGTTTTACAATTCCTGCGGTGGCAGGGGAAAGTGCCAGAATGGGAGGGTGGGTCGTAGGGGGGTGTGGACCTGACCAGGTAGTCACAGAGGGAACGGTCTTTGTGGAAGGTGGAAAGGGGTGGGGAGGGAAATATATCCCTGGTGGTGGGGTCTGTTTGGAGGTGGCAGAAATGTCGGCAGATGACTTGGTTTATGCGAAGGTTGGTAGGGTGGAAGGTGAGCACCAGGGGCGTTCTGTCCTTGTTACGGTTGGAAAGGTTGGGTCTGAGGGCGGAGGTGCGGGATGTGGACGAGATGCGTTGGAGGGCATCTTTAACCACGTGGGAAGGGAAATTGCGGTCTCTAAAGAAGGAGGCCATCTGGTGTGTTCTATGGTGGAACTGGTCCTCCTGGGAGCAGATACGGTGGAGGCAGAGGAATTGGGAATATGGGATGGCATTTTTACAAGAGGTAGGGTGGGAAGAGGTGTAATCCAGGGAGCTGTGGGAGTCGGTGGGTTTGTAAAAAATGTCAGTGTCAAGTCGGTCGTCACTAATGGAGATGGAGCGGTCCAGGAAGGGGAGCGAGGTGTCAGAGATGGTCCAGGTAAATTTAAGGTCAGGGTGGAATGTGTTGGTGAAGTTGATGAATTGGTCAACCCTCTCGCAGGAGCACGAGGTGGCACCAATGCAGTCATCAATGTAGCGGAGGAAGAGGTGGGGAGTGGTGCCGGTGTAATTACGGAAGATGGACTGTTCTACGTAGCCAACAAAGAGACGGGCATAGCTGGGGTCCATACGTGTGCCCATGGCTATACTTTGGTCTGGAGGAAGTGGGAGGATTCAAAGGAGAGATTGTTAAAGGTGAGGACCAGTTCGGCCAAATGAATGAGAGTGTCGGTGAAAGGGTACTGTTGGGGACGTCTGGAGAGGAAAAAACAGAGGGCTTGGAGGCCCTGGTCATGGCGGATGGAGGTGTAGAGGGATTGGATATCCATGGTGAAGATGAGGCATTGGGGGCCGGGGAAATGGAAGTCTTGGAGGAGGGGTCATGGTCGAGGGGGCGGTAGGAAGAGGTGTCCTCGAGTTGGCGTTTGACTTCAGCAGTGTAGAGGTCAGTGCGCCAGATCTCCACATACGTTCGAGACACCACCCACGCCCTCCACCTCCTCCAAGACTTCCGTTTCCCCGGCCCCCAATGCCTCATCTTCACCATGGATATCCAATCCCTCTACACCTCCATCCGCCATGACCAGGGCCTCCAAGCCCTCCGTTTCTTCCTCTCCAGACGTCCCCAACAGTACCCTTCCACCGAAACTCTCATTCGTTTGGCTGAACTGGTCTCACCCTCAATAATTTCTCCTTTGAATCCTCCCACTTCCTCCAGACCAAAGGGGTAGCCATGGGCACACGTATGGGCCCCAGCTATGCCTGTCTCTTTGTTGGCTATGTAGAGCAGTTGATCTTCCGTAATTACACCGGCACCACTCCCCACCTCTTCCTCCGCTACATTGATGATTGCATTGGTGCCACCTCGTGCTCCCGCGCCCAAACCTGCACCTACACCTCCTCCCTCACCTCCATCCAAGGCCCTAAAGGAGCCTTCCACATCCATCAAAGTTTTACTTGCACATCCACTAATATCATTTATTGTATCCGTTGCTCCCGATGTGGTCTCCTCTACATTGGGGCGACTGGACACCTCCTAGCAGAGCGCTTTAGGGAACATCTCCGGGACACCTGCACCAATCAACCACACTGCCCTGTGGCCCAACATTTCAACTCCCCCTCCCACTCTGCCGAGGGCATGGAGGTCCTGGGCCTCCTTCACCGCCGCTCCCTCACCACCAGACGCCTGGAGGAAGAACGCCTCATCTTCCGACTCGGAACACTTCAACCCCAAGGCATCAATGTGGACTTCAACAGTTTCCTCATTTCCCCTTCCCCCACCTCACCCTAGTTCTAAACTTCCAGCTCAGTAACTGTCCCCTTGACTTGTCCGGACTTGTCCTACCTGCCTACCTCCTTTTCCACCTATCCACTCCACCCTCTCCTCCTTGACCTATCACCTTCATCCCCTCCCCCACTTACCCATTGT